>NW_005054348.1:4886991-4912353 GCF_000277835.1 Geospiza fortis | reverse complement strand
AAATCCCTGAGACTGTTCATGGAGTAAACTCTATTACTCTATAAACTGGGTTCAGTGGATGCCATCTGGAGAAATTTTATGGCTTGCCTGAGTTGTTTCTATGATCACTATGGACAGAGGTCAGCAAATATGAGCACTCAGCCTACATTTGTTATCTTCATTGTTTTTGTTGCTTATCAGAGCACTCTCCCAAGGAGTTATGCTTTTAATAGGCTCCACTGTAGGGTTGTCCCTTAACAGACATATAGTCAATGCCATCCTACCATTCAGGAAGTCATTGAGAAGTGGAGAACTGAGGTTTTAGTCTTGCTGCATCAAGACAAAACAACCAGTCAGCGATTACTTGAAACAATTTTGTGATTCTGTAGGGCTAAGTTCTGCACAGGCCTATATTTCCTGTACTGGGAAAGAGGTACAGGACAAGGCTTAGGGCACTGGCTCCATAGGCAGGATATGAAAGGTTGTAACCCTGGTAAGCACAGGTTGTTCCATGGTTGCATTTTGTTTTTATGGAAGGGAGCCCTGCATCCTTCACTCTGTAAGCAAAGGACACAAGGAGCAATGACAGATCTCATCCCCTCCCATCTTCTCCTTCTCAGGTATCCTGACAGCACAAGGGAAAAGTTGGGTCTTCCCCCTCCAAAGTGAAGCAATGCTTCTTGAAGGAAAGCATGGCAATACATTCTCTCAAGTCTTAGAAGACAGCACTATGGTTTTGAACAGAAATCCCTCTGGGTTTCCCCTGCCCACCAAGTCTCTCCTCTAACTTGCAGGAGGGTCAGCATCTACTGTTTCTCTCTGTCATGGGCAGTTGGATGTACACAGGGAGGGACAAAGACTCTGCCTGTCAATTCTCAACATTTGCTGCAGCAAAAAACTAATCAGTCAAATAGTCCTGTGTATTTTTATGTGTTTGGATAAAAGATGGAATCTTCCTATTAGATGTCTGAGGGGAATTCTTAGGCACCTTGACTCCCTTGCACCGGCACGTAATCTGGGTTAAGAATCAGCAGAATAAACTCCTAGTCCTAACTCATCTGAGCATGGTCGGGCAGGTATGAATCTGTGCATTTCACATGGAAGCTCCTCTCTTCTTCCCTGCTCCCACATGCTAAAACACAGAGTAAAAGCAAATCAGCATCTGAGGAATTTTGTTGGTCTTGGGAGGGGAATTTTATAATGGTTTATCTGCTTCCCTATAACAATGACATTGCACGTCTCCGGCTAGCAGTTCAGCTCATAAAATACGCTCATCTGAGTAAAAAATTAGTGTCACACAGAAGTTTAAGCATTACATTTAAGACCACTAATTGAATCTGCTGCTCTGATATCCTCTTGCAAGGGATTCCAGAGCCTAGAAACAGGCAAATGCTCTGGCACCAGCTGTCTTAAGCCTAAATCTAGTCTCCACCAAAAGTCTGGCATTAGATGTCTTCTCATTTTACATGTTTGCATTTTTAAAACAACATTCCACAGTTTTGAGGCTACTGTAGGCTGGCTGAAGAATCAATTTGGTGACCTACAATCTGAGTCTTACCCCAGGAGATGAACAGCAATGACCACAATAGGAAAGAAAGCTGTAAGTTATTCTTTGCATCAGCTCTGGAGAGCGTGCACCTCCCAGGACGTGGATACAAACTAGTGTGACCATGCCATTTGTTCTTCTGGGTCTAGGGACCTGTCCAATATAAGTAAAGAGGGGTGGTTTGTTTCCATATTGGTTGAAACGTGAAAATTCTACCCTCTCCTTTTAATACTGCATGCTGCTGCACTTACCTTGATGCTGCTCATGACAACAGTGTCCTCCTGCACGCTGCCTTTCCACAAACCACGCTGGGCAATCAGGAAAGGCAGACACAAGTGGACAAGTCTTTTACAGCAGCTACTTTGCCAACACAGCTTGAAGGCCCATGGCACTAACCAGAATCACCTCTCCCATCTTGTAACATGTAGTGATGTTAATTTAAGAGAGATCAAGCCTCACTCCTTAGTGCTCGTGTCCCTTTTCACAAAACATGGGAAGTGAAAACCACAAACCACAGAGAATGTAACAAAATTCAACCAGGCTACCAGTTTAAACCTCTAGCTTGGAGCTGGCAGGCACACTCTAGATTTACCCTGCTGCATGTGAAATCAGCATTTCAACCTGTTTCTTTCACAGCTAGCTGTGATTAGGGTCTGCACCTGGGATTTGCTGCTTTCAGTGTTGTAAAATAAAGCACAAAAACCGCAAACACGTAAGTGAAACACAGGCACAGGAAAGAAAGGCAAGAGCATTTATTATAACCAAAACTTTGCACTTCATGTCACCAAGTGGACTTGTCAGTCTCACATGCATAGCCAAGGAAATCAACCCTAGACCCCACAAATTACGCTACATATCATATAACCTGCTGGCATATTAATACCCTTTCCTTTTAAAATCTTTGCTCTCCCTTTGGAGCCTGCCCTCTCACTGGGGATCAGACTGACACATTATAGGCTCAGTTTTCTTTCTGAGCTGACACCTCGTCCAGGAAGAGCTGGCTAGGATGTCAGTCTTTGGAGGGTACATAGAAAATTCCAATGTGCAATTTGCATATCATCACTTTACTGCAAGGTATCGTAAGAAGAAACAAATACTTCTCTCTTTTAGGGAAATACCTTCAGCTTTTAGCCAGCATATCACACTTGAATTTAAAAAAAAAATTGCACTGAGTTTCACTAGCGACCATCTTCTCACCAATTTTGAGCTGAGAAAAGCCAGTACAGAAACAACCACTTCTTGCATCTCCCTTTCCCCTTCTCCCCACATCCATTTATGGAAATATGTGGAAATTGAAATATAGTCCTTATTTTAGGTGACTCCAGGTGTTACCTTTTGAAACCTTCCTGAAAAGCTGCCGATAAAAAAAGAACTCGGTATAAAATGAAGTCTAGAATGATAAAATAGGAAACAGAAAACCTGAGAAATTGATTAGTTGCCTCCATCATCTTCCCAACACATAGACTTTGGTCACAGAAAAACCACTACTGAAAATGATAAATTGTGGATTTTTCAAACAAAGCAGATGATTCCACAATTATGGCAATATAATATCACCTCATAGTTGTACTAGAGTGACCATCTTGCAAGTATTTTTGCCATGCAACAGAGGCTTCATTTCTCCCATCACATTGTGAGTATACACTCGTATGGAATTAAATAAACTCAGAGGAAAAGCTACACCTGGGCACCAGAAGCCACATACTCATAGCAGAGACCTTTCAAGGGAGCCCCCTCGTAGGAGCTCAGACTGACTGGTGTCTGGGAAACACGGTGGGTCCTCTTAACCCAGCAAGGAGAGTAAAGTCCACATACAGGTCAGCTACTACTGGTGTCTAGTTTACAAACCAGCCTTTGGATGATGTCTGTGGTCAAGAGAGGGATGAACCTCAGCTTGCTCCCAGGACCTCAGCAGATCTAGCAGGCGGCCCAGTAGCATGTGGAGATAGGAAAAACAGTACCAGCAGCTGTGGAGGGAACATGCTCTGACACAGAGACTCACCTCTTTTGAGCAGTGTCCACTCCACCTAATTTAAAAAAAAAAAAAAAAAAAAAAAAAAAAAAAAAAAAAAAACCACCAAAGTTATGATTTTGTCATCTTCCACAACTCCCTACCTCATACCACTCTAGAAAGACAGAATTCTCTCACCTGCTGAAGAAGAGATGTGAAAAACTGAGCTATTTAGACCTCAACCATCAGCGTGTTTCCCCATAAAGCCTATCAGAATGCAGCCCTCAGTGACCCAGAGAAATTTACAAGGGGCAGGCCATAAAAGTTTTAAAAAGTGAAGAATTTGACAAACTACCTACATTCTGTTTATTCTATGATCTGTTTGTGCATGTTTTGGATCTTCTTGCACAGGAAAGGTATTACCCCAGAGAGACTTACTACAGGAAAGCAGGAATTAAAATTAACTCAAACTTGTATTATCAGGACAGGTAAAGGATCAGAAATTGAGAAGCTCTTTTGTCCCAACTTTCACTGAGCAAATTCTTTTTTCCTTAGACTTACTTGCAGAAGTGGTACTGGGTGATTGTTTCCAGGGGTATTTCTATTTTTGCCCATATGACCACAGGGTGCTTAAAAAACCAGCATGACTTACACCAAGGAGGCACAGCTGTGTGCCCAAGAAGACTTTATTGCATTTTGCATCTTAAAAATGGTGTGCACTCCAAATTAAATCCTTTTCTCTGCATTCTTCTATCCATAAAGCAGAAAGTAACAAGGCTGTGGCTCCCAAAAGTAGCTTTACATACAGAGATAGTCCTCCACGTCTGAGACCATCCAGAGATTTTCAGCCCTGCAGCTCTGAATTCACCTGTCTCAATGGCTTTCTCCCTACTGATTTTGACAGGTTTTCCTGCAGTCCTTTTGTCCTTTTCCTACTGGCCAGGCCTTTAAGGGCCTGACTTGTGTCAGACAGAAGCATTTTAAAACCTCATTGCAGATCTCTGCAGCTAATGCTGTACGTGGCTAGCACAGCTAGGTGAACAAGGACGCAGCTGCAAGCTGATGATAGAACTTCTCTCACTCACTGACTACCAGGAAAGTCCATGTGTCTTCAGGTAGTTAACTTCTTCTATAAGACTTTTTTCCTCAAAAATTAAATAAAAATGACCCCTAAGTCCATTTACTGACTGGTAATGGCTGTACCTTCCTTCCAGTTTCTCTCCTGTAATTATTTGTGGCCAGGAGAGCCATTCAGGTTTAATTAGTGGAAATAAAATGTTTTGAGAAGTTCTGTATCTATGACATTGCTGTTGTTCCCCAAGGATCACTTTCAGAGGTTCTCCTAATGTAATGAAGTTGCATCCTTCAGGTTTAGGGGCTGGAATATCAGGAGCACAACTTTTCTCTGAGGTACTTCCTTCCTCTGATTTACGCTGATGTTGAGGTTGACCAAAGTTCATACAGGGGCCAAGATGCCAAGGGAACATCAGTCTAAAGGCACTCCAACAGCAGGATAAGGTCAGCACAGTAGCAACTGTGAGAAAGAGCCCAGAGAAGCTCTGAGGAGCAAGCCATCTATCTTTCTTTTCTTTTTACCAGGGTGCATGAGAAATGCTTGCCCTTTCTTAGGTGCATTTCACTCTCTCTTTGGGGGTTGCTCTATCTCACCACACACGGCTGATCTGGGGAATCCCAGCACAGCCTGGTGTGCCCCACATCAGAAAGGCAGTGCATGAGCTGCTGATCTGCAATGTGTGTACTGGTCAGCCCTACTGCCCAACAAACTCGATGAGAGTGGGACAACATTACTGCTACACAAGTTCAGTGAGGAACCACCTCAAACTGAAGGCTATCAGATTGCCACCAGCATACAGTGCTCCATCTCCAATGCTGATGTGTAGCCAGCCTGCATTTTGCGGGTTTATTTTTTCCTAGGGGCCATAATCTGGTCCATGGTGTTTTCCCTGTACAGCAAGCTCACCCTATCTTTGAGGAGGAGCTGGGATTTCAGTCAGGAAATCTCTGAACAGTATCTAAGTATTTTTCAGCATCAGCTATGGTTGGCTGCGTAGTTTCATCCAGAGATGAATCATGCACAAGAATAAACACCCTGGGTGGGGCATGGATGGGTCTCCCTCCTTGCCCCCACCCCCAGTGCTTTGAATACTGCAGTGTTTTGATTTTTAAAACATATGTCTAACAAATGTAGCAGTGATAATGAGCAACATGTCTATCTGCCATGTTTCCTGTTCAAATTTCCGTTTTCATTTCTAAAGTTCAAGTACATCTTGATGCCGACAAGATATACGTGAAGCAAGCAAGTACAACAGAAGTGTGAAGAGGTGAGAGCTCAGAGCTGCAATGAAAGCCAGAACCACTGCACAACACAGCCAGGCTCTGCTGGGGGTTAAGATTGGCCCAGCAGCCCCACACCACCCTGACAAACCAGTTAGGTTGTAAGGCCTGATCCCCAGTTTTGGCAGGGCCTGTGCACTGCTCCAGTGAGCCTTGTTGTGTTCAGTGTCTAATAGATGTGCTTTCTGCTGCCAAAGAGACAGCGAAAGTTTCTGTGGTCAAAATCTCCACTTCCCTCTCATGCCCCAATTGCATCTAACAATTTTTTTAAACCTACCCGAGCACCAAGGGCCACATAAACTGACATTTTAAGCGCCTGAACTGCCACATGCTGTGTCCTTGTTGCCCAGAGTTCTGCCTGCCTCAGTGTCTGATGCTGAGACTTCACAATGGGCACGGGGCACTAACCACACATACATGAGCACACGTGCCATCCTTCCATGCAGGTGGGGGGATGTTTCAGGAAAGAAATAACAGAGAGACAGCTTACTCTCTTTCAAACACAATATGCATGCAGAAACTCCTCTATCACCAGCCACACAGCTAAAATTGTACCAACATGAAAATACTATCTGCATCTCTTAGAACACTCTTCAGCTTTTTTAGTAAAAAGAGAACACTTTGAGTCATCCTTTCAACCACAGGCCAGTTCCTAGAGTTTGTGAGCCAATTAAATCAGTCCATCCTGACACACTTCTCTATGGTTTTGATTCTGAGAACATCTTCACTAAGATTAAGATTAGAAATTATAAGAAATGGAAGAATCTTGGGGGGAAGGGAAAGGAGAGAAGATGGCTATCTAGGTTTATGAGAGGTATATTCAGAGATTTCAGAAGAATGGCAAACAGCTATAGAAAAGTTGCCTGGTCTTGCCAAAAGCCCTAATGAAAAAATATGGTCCAGATATCATGGAAGTAAAGGCAAGGAGATAAAATATGAAATTGCAAGAGATGACTTCTGAGATGAAATCTTCTCCTGCCTGCCACAATCATAAGTAGTTAAATTAAGTAATCAAATTCTGTCTATCACCAATGGGTCGGAATAGATAAGGGCAGTCCACTTAAGCTATTGTTCATGTGTTCATGGCAACCCTTGAGACCAACCAACCTTCTGATAAGCAGCATTATCTACCACAACAAGTTCCTCCTTGTCCTTCTCACAATCGTGCATTTCAGGAGGAGGAAGTGCCACAGTGCCAGCCAGCATCTGGAGCTGTCTCTTTCTCCAAAGGAGACTCAGCCTTACTCCTGTTTTGACTATCCTCCCAAGTGCATGCAATCAGAGAAGGTTCCCACTGTCCTCTGCTGTTCTTATGCAGTCTAATATGGTCAAATAACCAGCCTAAAAAATGGGTTAAATACATTTGTCTCCTATCCCAGCTTCACCAGTGCTGGGATTGTTTCACATCTCTTAACATTAAGTCAAACACATAGGTGTGCAGTGTCATTTGGGATGTCTCTGGGCATCCAGCACATCTAGGGAACAGCTACACCCTTTGGGAGTGGAAGTTGGATGCCAGGTGGGTGTGGGGAATTGCACCGCGTGCCTCTGTGTAGGTACTACACATTTATTTCTCCCTCTGGGCTGAGCTACCAGCTTCTAAGTAACCACATTTGCTTCTCCTACTCTAAAAATGCTGATGATGTCTTTTAAAAAACTTCTGTACTTCAGAATAATCTTGTCTTATAGCTTCTGACAAGCCCTGATAAAGCACTTTCTCAGCTGTTTCTGCACAAAATAGTAAATATCAATAGAGCAAGTATCAAGGCAAAATTGCAGAATCTGGCAGTGGAGCACCCCAAGTCCCCATCCATTTAAAACAACAGCCCTTTATCATTAACAATGAACTCTCCTCCGTTAAGTCTTTAAAATTCACAATACTCATAATGATGCCAATTATTTATTAGCAATGCACTGGGAACCAGGGATTGATTGTTGCATTATAATTTATCAACAGTTACTTCTGCTAGGGAAAGGGAAGAATTACTTATGGAGCTGGACACTGTGACATTTGGGCTGGCAGGGGACAGCCTGGCTGCCTCTTGCTTAAGGTTGAGCTGACTGATCAAGTGTCACACCCAAGGTGACCCTGCAAACCCATGGCTTAGGAGGGATTACAGCACAGCAAGATCCTTAGCGACACTCGCTCTTGCCCTCTGAACCCTAGACCTTATGGCTCCTCATCAAAATGTGACCTGCTTAGATAAAAATATCCCGTATTTTTTCACTCAGGAGCAACTGGTTTAAGAAATTACTAGAGCCTGGTCTTATTCTGTTTTCAGTGAGCAGCACAGTTTTTCTGCTCTGCCTGCACTACTTTCAATATGCTGCTACTGTTAAAACTAAATAGCTAAGCCAAGATCGCTGGAAATGAGAATGTACCCAATCACCATATATTGACATAAGCACACATCATCATATTATCAGTGCATTTGGTAAAACCAGACCAGTCAGTCCTTTAGGTTGAATCCAAAAAATCATCCTCTCCCTGAGAGGGTGAGGAGGCACTGGGCAGCACACCAGGCTCACCAGAGCCAGTGTCTCTCAAAAATACTGCCTGTGCATCACAACCCATGCGCATGTGTGGTAAGCAACCCAAGTTTTGTGAGCAAGCAGCTCAAGGGTTCAGACACACAGCCTGTGTGGGGGGCTCATGGAGTTGCTATATGTCAGTCAAACCTCTGTAATTGTCCGTGTCTGTGTTTTTAATCTGCTTCAGTTTAAGCTCCTTTCAGCAAGTTTTCAGCCAAATGGCATCGCCTCACATCTAGGGCAGGCCAAAGGCATGCGTGGCAAGCAGCTGCCAAGGCTGCCAGAGCTCAGCTGACACATGGCTTGTGCACAAGGGCACTATGTAGAGGAGGCTTGCACAATCAGGTGAAAACAAAGAATGCTGCATGAAGACTACCCCAGTCCTTTAACATTTTCCTTCTGAAATCCAGAAGGCTCAGGAGGTTGCATTATTAACCTGATGCCACTGAAATATATTTTCAATATGAAGTCTTTCACTGGACATTTTGCTGCCTGGAGCTAGAGAAACCTAGGAGCTGAGCATGGAGTAGTGAGGTATTCCCTGCTTCAAAGCAAAGCACTCCTCGCAGAGTCTTTAATGATGTAGTAGGCAATCCTTACAATGAAATCATCAACCTGAAGCCACTGAATGCTGGGGCTGCACAGGATCTGAGTTCTCAAGATGCACCCATGGCTGATTACAAAAAAGAGCTGATGTCATAACATTTCCAAATGTCTCAATAAGATATTGAATATGCTCAGTTTTGATTAAGGCCGTAATACAGCCTATGCATCATCACTTCCTGCATTTGAAGAATACTCATGGCAATTCAAAGCTAAAAAAAAAAGCACATTACTCTGCCAAGATGAATTGCATAGGAAAATGCTGCTATCTGAGGACAAGGGAGCTGAGAGATCCCATTGACCACGTTTCCACCATGAAATTCCTAGGATACTCAGACTTGGAAGTCTGTTTCAGTTGCCTTTCCCATCAGGACTCACTGCAATCACAGCCCCCCACCACAACTTTAAGCATTTGATTTTCTTTCTGTAGCATGACATCCTTTCTCTAAAGAAAAGAACTAATTCTAGAATTTCTCACTGGAGGTCTCACTGGAGGCTCACTGGAGGTTTGCTCAGCAACCTAAGGCCCTCAGAAGGAAGCTGAAAAGAAATGCAAGGGAGGGTTATTGTTGACAAGTATTGTCTGTGGGGTGAGAATATCTCTTGCTACAGAAAAAAAATCTCTGCACTTTCCAACTGTTGTCACTTGAATTTGTGATGTAGAGTGGAGCTGCTGGCTTTCTCAGCAATTAAAGCTCAGCTGTTATTGAGGATGTTTCCCAACACATTTCCACAATGAAAAAAAACAAACACAATTACCCAATGTCTTACCAGCAGCAGAGGAAACATTTGCAAGCAAAACTTAGCTTAGCACACCAGGCTGAAAGTCTACTTGATTATACCAATACCTGGTGGTGTGATAAAGGTAGTCCCATGCTCATTCAGTAATTGAAACAAAAGGGTTTTTTCCCATCCCATTCAGACCTGCCCATTCCAGTGACAATGAAGTCATTTGGGGTGAAAAGTGTCATAATTGGGCCTCCATTAAAAGTGTCATAATTGGGCCTTTGGGTTGCTGACAGAACTTCCCTCTTTCATGTTCTATGACTCTGTCTCTTCCCTAGGAGAGCAGTGGGGAACCAGCACAGACAAAAAGAAATCCTTTATCACAGCACCTGGTTAGCAGACAGGTGAACCACTTTAATTCCTCAGAAAGGGCTCTTGAACAATGACTCAAGTTATCCCAGTGTAAGTTTCTGTCTGGAAATGAGGTCACAGTTTCTTTATATTTCACCAAAAAACTAGCCTCATGCCACCAATATTGTCAACTGCCCCATCACTTTGACCAGGATGGGCTAAAGTATGCAAGGAACCTCTGTTCAGCTACTCTCTCTGCCTCTCTCTGCAGTGGTCACCCACCTTGTCAAGCCTTTCAGGAACACATTAAGTCATTCTAGACAAGCCTTGCTATGCAGCCAAACAAATGACCCTTTCTGAGCATCAAGCAAAATAAGAGCATGGGAACAATTGGAGGAAGTGAACCAAGCAGACTCTCCTGCAGTAATTACCATCATTCACTTAGGGAAGAGGGGGAGCAGGGGAGCACCCTAGCTAGGACCACCCTCTCCTCTGAGGCTGGGGTCTGCTCCCATTGTTCTCACCAGGAGCCATACCACTGCCCCCAGCAGAAGCAGGACCAGGTCCTTTAATCCCGTTTCCTCTTGGCCGAATGAACCGCACTGTACGCCAGTGACAGCCAAATGAAGGATTCCTTTTTCCAGAGGACCAGCAACAGCTCTTAACTCATAAACTCAAGGTAATTGACATTACAAACAAGCCTTACCCAGAGGGACCCCAAAGCAGTCAACAATTGTGCTTTAATGAGTAGGAAGGGAGAAGGGGGAAGTCTTTATATGCTGCAGTAGGACATTCTAAGAAAAGCTCTTTCCCTTTTTCAGGCAAGGCAATGATTAAAGTCTGTGCATGAAACCCAACAAGGAGGGAGGCCTTGCTGAAAATGCCTTTCTTCCTGGCTTTCCTGTGGAAAAACAAGGGGGTTGAAAAATGGTTACTGGGACTTGAGAAGGACAGCAGCAGCCAGTTAAAAAACCCAAACAATAAAAGAGGAAGCCAAGTTCAGATGAAAAAAGATGAAGATCCCAGCACTCCGGAGTTTTGCACACAAACAGAATTCAAATGCTAGTATGAACTGCCATAGAAGGGCAGAGAGTGGGGTGGAAGTAGCTAAGGCTGATGTAACACCACTACCTTGCTGGCATTGTGCTTTAAATACAGTAAACCTGTGCAAGGCAAATCAGAGGCAAATTTACAATGTACAGACTGTTATATAAAATTGACTGTAAATTGCCCAGACCAGTAATATCATTTTGCTTGAGACCTCAAACTGAACCCAAACCACGTTCCCAACTTTGAAAGGCCAGTGCATTATCTGCTAAGCCATCCATCCTACTGGAAAATCTTCTCCATGTTCACACAAAAGGAAAATAAAACCCAGGCTGCTCTGGGCTCCAAGCCAAGTTGAACACAGCATACACACTCCTCAACAGTCAGGGGAAGTGTTGCACCAGGGTTTGGCAATTATGAACAGGCAGCAATAGTTGCAAACTAGGCTTTGCCACAAAAGTCTTTATGCTGACTGCTGTGACTGGGCTATACTAGTTGTTTGTAAGCTGCAGGTATATTTCATTGCTAGTGCTATTGCATTCCTCCATCTTGTTTGTTCTTTTCTTCTTTGCCCTTCTAGACTGTAAGCACCTTGGTTTTACCAGGACAGGTGCAGAGGCACTCAGAACAAGATTTTGTCCTATCTTGTTCTTTGCTTTGAAATCTCTTATCACTGCAGTCTCCTGTGAAAGCTGTGTCCTACATTCCATGATGGAAGATTTCACCCAGCTGACACGCAGTTATTCCTCAAGAACACACTCCATGTGAGGCTCCACCACAGAGTAGGTCTGTTGCTACTTACACTTCAACAATTCATGGGTTTGTTCCATATCAAAGCAAGGCACCATTTATTGCCCTTTATCTACATGCCAAACTCCCCGTGAGGTGACTGAAATTGTGCCCATATTCAGCTGTTATATTGCAAATAAGCTGCAGCACCAATGGTTTGGTTAGTGGTTAATAGTGCTCGGCTGGCACTCACAGTTTCCACAAGGACAGTGGCAGTTTGCCAGCAGATGTGACACACTGAAAGCCCATTTCCAGGGGATACTACTGTATCCCTATAAGTGGCTCCTCCAACTTCTGCTTCAGAAAAACCAGCCCTGTCACCCTTTCTAGTGTTCAAGGAAAACAGCCACAGTGATGAGGAGGATGCTGCAGTGCGTGGCACTAGGCTGAAGGCAGCACTCTGCAAATTAACTTCTCCCCTGGCACTAGGGGATACCCTTTTCAAGGCTTTTCCAAAAAAAGTAAATGTGATACGTATACAGTACTGGAAGGGACCTGGCAGCATTACAAAAGACAGGACAGAAGGGTTATTTTTTGGATACATCAATAAAGACCAATAGCGACATGGAAAGAACAGGAGATACCCATGTCTTTGAAAAAAGTGTAAAGCTATTTTGAATTAATTATATTTATATTTATACAGCACAGGCATCCTGTGAGGCTTGAAAATTCATGTACAGCATTGCACATTGCATATCAAGAAAGTTAAGGAGCTGAAGCGCATGCAGCTGACAAGCTTGATTCAGAGAAAAAGAAATTTATTCAGAGTGCTTCTGAGTAAACCTCTAGTTTTATAAGAAACACCATGAACTGCATGGCTTAGCCACTTCTGCATAGCAAACTGCTTGGTTTATCAGTTTCAGAGTGGCTTAAGGCAATATCAGTTTTACCTAGATTTGTATCTACAGTTCCAGAGTACAGAGATAAAATAAACTTGTGTTTAGACCACAAAGTCAATACCCCAACTCCCTCAGTAGGGTTCTTTTTATGGATCTTTTACTGCTTAGTCATTGCATGAAAGAGATAAATGGATACTAGTTCACAGAATCACAGAATGGGTCAGGTTGGAAGGGACCACAGGAATTCATCTGGCCCAACCTCCCTGTGTCATCCTAGAGCACCGGGCACAGGATTGTGTCCAGGCAGTTCTTGAATATCTCTGGTGAAGAATACTCCACAACCACAATGGTTCAGAAACCATTAAAATGCACATTAGTAAACATTGGTGAGCATCATCACTGAGGCCATAATTATGGACTCCTTGGTGATACCCCAGGAGAAATGTGGTGCTTTAAAACCTGCCAGGTGATGTGAGGTTCTTCCCAACCACTAGTGCTTGGAGGGGGAGTGAGTCTGCGTTTGGCAGAGTGAAAACCTTCCTAAGCCTTGGCATTCGGAAACACTGACCACCAACCAGATTTTTGCCATCCACTGAGAAATCGTTCCTAGCCATGGGAATTGCCACAAACGCCTCCCCTGAAGCTCTGTTGCCATTGGGAGTGACTTCAAGTACTATCTTATTTGAATTTCTTGCCTCCTTGGAGACAAAGTGTCCTATGAATGAAACTCACCTGGCTTTCTTCTAGCCACCAAATCTGCTTGAGCTGGGCATGGGTCCAACATGGATGCCCCTGGGGTTTGAAAGAGCCTACAGCCCTCTGGCCTTGCCAAATCTCCAGTCAGAGCCTCCCTCAACTGGTCCAAGCTGCCATCCTGGTCCTGCAGGAAATAGCAAGTGCTGCTATGCCACTTGCATGTGCCTCCTGCCAGGCTTGAAAACAGTCCCGACCCTACTGTGGTGCAGCAACAGACTGCTTTAGATGGACATTGCCTGCAAGAGAGGGCTCCATTCCTTCTCCCAAATATGGCTCGTTCCATGAGACCACAGGCACGTCCACAAGACCACACATGAGACCACAAAGCAAGTTTCTCATCCTCCTAAGTGATTCTGTGGCTTCATTTTCCCAGACCCACTGAATAGGTCCAGTGTCTGCTCCGAGTAATGGGAGCTGTGGGCACTCAGCATCTGAAACACGCAGATTTCGGAGCCTTTATTCCCAATGATCAATCATTTTAACCCCTCCACGATGTTCAGAGGCTTAGCTGGAGGGGCATATAGCAACCAGGGATCAGACTTGTGTGGACTGTAGCCACGTAAAGGTCTCAATCAGCCACGCAGCTGTATAAAAGTGATAGAGGCACCTGGAGACAAAGAGAGCTGTTTGGAAAAAGCCTCTTCCGCAGCCCAGCAGCCACGAGACGCACACGCCGCCCGCAGCAGCGACTGCTATTCACAGAGATGGAAGGAGCCATTTTTTTGTCATTAACAAAAGGCAGTGTCTATTAAAAAAATAAAAGGCGTCACAAAACAAACAAAATGATTCATTGGGATTTTAGAACTCACCTCCAGACACAGTGGGAGGGGAAGAGCTTGCCATTACCCATTCTGGCTACAGAATGGGATCAGCCCAAGAAAAAGCATGTTCCCACAGTAGACAGTTTGGGCTTGTTTTGTCAGACAGTGAGGTTCAAATGACCTTTCTTTTTTGGCACAAGGATTTTGGCAGCCTGGAGAATGCTGGTGCTAAATAACAGTAACACCAGCTTTTTCCTGGTACCACATGGAATAAACAATGCAAACAGTGTTTCAGGGACTTGGTGGGGCTGAGCTGCCGATTCGGATGCAGACAGATCAAACTTTGGTTAGAGAATGAATAGCTCTTATTTACTTGTAATCCCCACCTTGGTGGGAGGCACAGACATGCATGTGAGAGAAGCTCCTTCTTCAAAGAGATTTTTCACCATTCTTGTCTTTGTGCTCTGCTTCTTCAAGTACCTTCTTAGATGTCATCTTGTCAGCTAATGTGTCATGCAGAAAAGGTACCCAGTCACAGGAACAGTATTGAGAAGCAATTGTACAGTATTAACGGCTACAGAAAAAGCAAATATAACCCTGCACTGCAAGTTTTCTACCTCAAATTACCTTTTAATTCAGCAAGTTGTAACTTTATGTCTATTTTTCATTTAAAAATTTTTGAATTCAATTTCAAAAACTCAGTGAAAATTTCAATTAATTTTGTCAGAGGGATAGGGATATTTTGTACTTCACTTTCTCACAAGGTTTGTGAAAGCCTTTGTGAGGAAAGAGTCCCTCTTATGATCTGATACAGAAGGATCCTGCTCTCTGGGGTCTCTCAGTCATCATTAGACATCAAAGAATCCAAGCAGAGGCCAGATTCCTTCTCCAGACCTGTCTGGTCTGCATCTTACTGAACTGCACTCCACTCCAAACTTGAGCATGAAGGTATCTACAGCTCCCTCCAGCTTCCTACCAGGAGCAGACTTCTCAGAAGGCCAATAGAAGGCATTTCAGTTGGAAAAAAAGAAAAGAAATCTAAAAAGCTAAGTGTCATTATCTTTGTCATTAGCTTTAGATTCACGCAAGGCAGCAAGGCAGAAGATTTGCTGGGAACTATCAAAGACACAAGAAAGATATCGCATGGCTCAGTATTACCTGGAAGTGTTTGATTTATTTCCTGAAGATACTGACCCACTCAAATGCTCCAACAGTTTTACCTTCTGTCTGGTTGGTTTTCCCACTCTTGACCTCGCTGCTAAAAAATGTCTTCCAAATGAAGACGTTTTACACATCATTACAGCACTGAAATGAAACCAGGTGGTAGTTTTCAAAGGAGCTGAAGGTAGAAAGCCAGCACCTCTGGCTTCTAAAAGGTTCCTTTTAGAACCTTTGGCAATCCCATCTTCAATCCCAGCTCCCTGCAGCAGTGGGCACAGCAGTTCACTGAGGAAGCACAGGGAGGGAGGATGCAGTCAGCCAGCAGCTCAAAAGAAGGGCTGAGCTGGTGATCATCACCCTCAGCTGTGGTACCCACTTGGCGGGCAGCGATGTCCTCTGCAGTCACTGGAAAGGATGCGGTGGTGCAGACTAAGCTCGCACAAAAACATAAAGCTGCCCAGCTCTCAGGCTGCAGGGAGTGCCAGAGTCTGGCACTGGAGCTGGATGACAGCAGAGACAGCAGCTGTGTGAAATGCAGCCAGGCAGATGATGTGCTCATCATGGTGGCAGCGCTAGGAGAAGAGGTGGAAAGGTTAAGAAGCATCAGGGACGCTGAGGAGGAGATTGGAGCCAATCTACACCATCCCTGTGGCAAATGCACCAGCTGGCTGCATCACAAGGAGCAGAGGATCCCCTACTGTCTCACCACATCAGGCAGAAGAAGGGGACCTCAGATATGGGATGGGGGGGACTGGAAATAGGTCTCTGCCAGAGGCAGCAGGTGAATCCCCTCCCACAGGGAAATCTGGTGTAAAAGTTCTTTGAAAGTGAAATTGCTTTTTGTATTGACCTGAAATATACTTTAAAACATCAGGAGATATTTGTCTTCTTTTGGAAACTGATGATATTAGTTTTTTCACTGAAAGAATGTAAATGTGATATTGCTTTTGCTCTGTTCAAGTGTAACTAATACTGCCCTAACCTCGTGGCAGCAAAAAAGTTAAGATTGAATGAAGAAAACCTTGCACAGAATCAAACCCTACTATATGCCAATTAACATCTATTCCTAAGGAAGGTACTTATCTTGCAATATTAAACCATTGCTCCTTTACATAACAAAAACTTAAACTTGTTTATGTAAACAAAAACTTTTTCTGAAAATAGTAGGTTCATGGTACTTCTTTGTAATCTGACCATAGATCAGTGTTCTGTATATCTTTCTGTCTGTCCATCTACTTCTGTTCTCCCCACAGAGATACCTGTAACATCTCAAATGTAAGTAAGTTCAAACTCCTCAGAAAGGTGAGAGCAACTCATGCTTTTGGTGAGGAATACCACTTTCTCATCAAGGAGGTGAGGTGGAACACTGAACAGAAGCATCCAGGGGTCTCACTGTCAGTGGGAATCAGAGGAGAGCTACATTAAAGAAAATAATTATGTATTTTCCTATTTGTCCAAAAGAATGCAGAATAAGGAAAGGCCAGAGGCTATCTACAGGAGAAGCATGGATCAACACAGCTAACAACAGGCATTGGATCACCTTAAGTAGAAATAAGTCATTCATATTTAGAAACATAAGGAAAAGTATCATCTGTTCAGTAAAGAGCTTCTCTAACTCTGGAGCAGTGTGTCCACATACGTGTCAGTGGCACAAATTCTATTTGCATCTGGTCAGATGAGTCAGGAGTATGAACAGCAGATTTTCAGTACCAAAGGTGACTTGAAGGTGTCTTGATCAGCTGCCTGGGTATTAAGCCACAGCCTATCCAAATGCCAAGAGAGCTGCTAAATATTTCTTCCTTTAAACTCAACTAACGCTACCTCTGCTTTCCCCATGGGCAGATGGACATACAACCCAAACCCAGCCTAATCCCTCCCGCAGCCCTTATACCCAGCCCTGTCCCCAGATCCCAGGCCTTTCCTTCCCTCCAAAATTAGAGTTCTGTCCCTCTGCTTCAGCCTCTGCCTGAGGCACACTGCCTGGCTGCTACCAGTGAAGCTCTGAGACTAGAGTGGATGGTGACCAGAGCTCCTTTCTGCTTCTGCACTCCTGGGATGAAATGCCCCATTTTCAAACTCAGTCAATGAAGTTCAGCGCCCTGACCCTGCAACACATTCCTCAAGTCTTTTTTAAATTAGTAAAACAGGTATTTAGGGACCAGTGCACTCATTTGAATGTTCAGACACAGTGATTTGGCACCTGGTCCTGATTTGAAAACTGGGTCAACTGTTATTTTCTCCTCAGATCTGCCTCCTTTCACTGGTGACAGCAAAAACTACTTTTCTAATCTGAGTCAGTCTTGCAGATTAATATGGCAGAACATCAGCACCTATATCAGAACTACTTTCCATGGGGCTGCAAAATTATGTGGTTCATCCTATTGAAAAAGTAGGATCTCAGCAGCCTTTTCAGAATTACATCCTGAAACATACGACAATTCTCCCAACAAACAGATGTGTCCAGTGTGAGAGAGCTTTAATATGTCCTTGAAAAACTTTCATATGTTGATGTTGTGAACTTGGTCAACAGGCATAATTTGCAGTGTCCCCTGAGCAGGTGCTCAGGTAGAAGACTATATGGAGGGCAGCAGGAAAGACTGAAAAGAGCATTGATTGTGAAAACATATTCTATAGGCTGACTGCATGTTGAATTTATATCAAAAGTTTCACTTTTGGTCACCTGTGTGCTGACATACTAAGGAGGGCTTGCTGCCTACTTCTCAGTATTATTATATTTTTGTCAATCCTATACACAGAACTGCCCACAACCAGAAAGCTTGGGGTGCTACCCATTTCAATTTAGAAACTGCCAAACTGAGAGCAGTTGACCTCAAGCTTTCTGTTCACTAGAACAAAACCAGAAGTCTGCAAGTCCATGTTAACTCACTTTGATCAACTACACAGCAAAACCATGATCAGGCTGGGCTCAGTCTTTTATTAGGCTGTGCCAATCCTGAACCCCAGCCCACTCCGTGGAGCCTGTGAGAAGGGACAACTGAGGCAGGAAAGCAAATCACAGAATCAGAGACTTGATGCCTTTGCATGGTACGCCCGACCCAGCTTGTTTCTCCTGAAGGTGCCACTGTCCTGAGTGAACACATAAGCACCATCACCAAGTCCAAGTGGGGTCTTCAACATAGAGGCTACTTGGGAACTCAAGCCTAGTGACATCTTTTTAGCCTGATTCATAAATCACAGCTTCCTATACATAATTGGTGACAGTGATGTAATTGCATCCAGCCCCTCTGGATACAATTACAGGTTGTTGTCTGTAGCCAATCATTCCCTTTGTGTTGTGATGTGTGAACTCCTGCCAGTAAACCTTCATCCCACTCCAAACCTTCTGTATATATGAGATCATCTTTTCCACCACACCAGCAACACCAACTGTGGTGAAAACATCCCACTAGGTTTCAGCCTCATGCTGCTCATGGTGTTTGCTGGTTCACCTTCAGGGACTGGACACTGGAAGACTCTGGGATCTCCCAAAGGAAAGGGATGGAGGTGACCAGTGCTTGATTGGCTTGATTGTAGCTTTGGGTGTTGCCATGATCTATTTGCAGTGCCCTTGCACTGGCCTCTGTTATTCTCAGCATGCTGGACACACTTGAATTCAGATTCTCATTTATACTTGGTGTTTTGGTATGACCCTGCAAAATTCAAGTTCCTGTTTTGAGCAGCACAGTGCATGTTTATGGTGATAAGTCCCAAGACAGTCATCAACAGATGCTTGTTGCTCAGGCTGACAAATTATGTCTGAGATCATATACTGCGTTTTGGCTATAGGTTTTATTAAGTCTCAATTCAAGACAATTTTTTTGCCAGTTTCAAAGCACAGTGAACTACCAGAGGGACTCATGCTTAACTTGGATGTGTTTACTATCAAGTGTATTATTGCAGCTCTCCTTTTTCTAAATTGACTGACCTTGTGCATTACCCTTGCAACTATTTTGGAAAGAGATGCTCGGGGGAACAGGAGCGCTCTCTCAGTGCACTCTCAGTGCTCTATTGAGACCAATCCATCTCCAAGCCCTCTTTAAGAAAAGTTACCCTGAAGACTCTTATGGTATTGGCAGAGGCTGGCTCCAGCAGTGTGTCACCCCAGCCATCCTCTCCCAATGACAGGGCCAAAGCAGGGAGCTGTGAGGACCAGCGGCACGGCCAAGGACTTTCAGCTAGTCACATCAGGATTTCTCCAGCCACACAAAGAACTGGAAAAGTAACAAAACACTGTGTCAGTACAGAGAATGTTTAAGTCTTCCAGAGAGCTGGTTTAATTTTGTGATTCTGCTAATAAAACATGGAGGATTGACCTATTTCACATTGTTTCTTTTTTTCCTTACTGCTTCTTCTATATTTTTCTTATCAGCTGTTCTTCCCATAAACGCTGTTGCTGAAGCAGTGAAGTTTTTCATTAAAAAGAAAAATTATAATTTCTACAGCCTGACCACACTCTTCTGTTTGTTACACTGTGCCCCACTAGGAACTGGGAGGATGAGCTCCACGGCAGGACCCCCACTTGGGGATGCGCGTGTGCATGAGCGTGTGCGTGTGTGCAGAAAGGGAATGCGAGAGGGAGAGAATGTGTGTGTCCCCAGTTTAATTAGAAAATTTAATTGGATGGAGTTTGGGTCATTTTTTCCCCCCCTTTAGAGCTGGCTGCAATAAACAGACTTTTCTCTTTCGCTTTCATCCTTCAGTGGTTTGTAGTTCTGCATCTGCTCTGCTGGCATTGTCTCTGCTAACGGCCATACCGATCAGGAAGCCAGAGCCAGGAGGCAAATGAAGGGACTGCATTGATACCGCTGATCACTGAGCCCCACATAACTGGCAACTGTTTCTGTCTTCTACCTCTGGAGATGAGTTGAACAGATTGTGTAAAATTTGGTGGCTTCCAAAAAAGAAAGGGGGGTGGGGGAAGAGGGACGGACATCTTACTGCCTTGGCCCTCTTGCTACCTGGTACCCAGGGGTCTGTTCAAACAACATCCTCAGCACAGGAAGCAAAAGTGAAAAATTCATGGAAGTGAGCAAATCCGCTGATTTCAGGGAATGTGTGTACAAAAGAGAGCGAGACTAAACACACTGCTCCTTTTTCTCTGGAGGTGGATGCTGCAGGCTTAGGCCCTGCCACAGTACCCTCCACCTCTCAGCTTTGGCTCTCCTGTGGCAAGAGAGGAGGCAAAGCCTTGCAGCACATGCTTGGGAAAGTGCTCAGCTTGGACACAGAGGAACCAGTGCCAGGAACAGTGACTAACATTCGAGAGAGTCTGAGCACGTGGGACACTTCCCACAGATGCTGTTTTCCATTGCTCAGCAGCATCTCATCACACAGGATATGGGCCACAGTCATAAGGTGAGATGGATATTTGTCATCTCTACCCAGAAAAAATGGCCTGGGCAAACCAAGTGGTGGCTTTCTTCTTCTCTTCAGTTTGACTTTCAAGCAAGATAGTAAAGATCTCCTCTCTCACCATGTTCTGCCACCTTTCTGCACATGTTAGCAGCTCTTCTGATGTTTGCTGTGTGTTTGAGAATGCAGAGGATTTACACAGAAGATGTTTGCCCATCCTTGTCTAGCACAGATGAGGATTATGACAACATAAACTTCTACTAGAGGACAAAGTTTGATGGAAACAGTTCCTTTCCATGAATTTTAAGACAAAAGGGACAAGGTGGGCCCCTACCATATCATCCTGCTGGTTCCTCAGGTGGATCAAGTTCAAACACAGCATTATATGGTCCACATGCCCCATAATCTCTTTCTCTTTTTCTTCTTGCTTTCCCTACCCCCCCAACCACATTACATAGTCAGGCTGGGATCAAATTCAGCTTACTTGAATGTATATCATTTCCAAGTTGAAGTCTAATCTGCAGCCTTGTCCCCAGTGAGATACTCAATTTACCACTCCTGTAACTAAAGCTCATTGTTACGGCTATAATAATCAAATGTATCACTTTCCTAAAGGAAACTTCTGGTCAACATTTTGCATTTTTAGAAAATTCTCTAAAAAACTCTTCTCTTTGTTATGTCACACGCAGGTTTCCTGCTTCATTCAACCTTTCTTTTTCTTTCTGTGTCCTATTCACTCCACCAATCTAGAGGCAAAAAAAAAAAATTATATTTCCCTTGGAAGAATCAAAAATGTTCATGTCTATGAAAGAATAATAGCATGACCAGGGGACTACAGATCAATGTTATCCAGATCAGCACTTAAATGGAAATCACTCTGCATGAAAAATTCACGATGCTCTCTATGCTTCACATGGATAATGGGGACATCTGGTTACAGCAGACAGAATCATTTTACGTACATATATATATATGTGATATGCAGAATTGTGGGCTCTCAGTGAAATCCAGACAATGACTGGCATTGACAGAATTAGTTATTTTGTAACTATTTTGAGACTAATACACCTCCCTCTAAAGAAGACGAGTTCCTAATAGTAGCGTTATCAAGACAGGACAATGGGCTAGATAAGATCATTGATGAGATCCTGTGATACTGCAGGTTTTACCTGCTTCTATTTTTTAATTGAAATTTTTTATATTGATAAAAGGAATGATAGCCAATCTTCTTGTCCATTTATTTCTCCTTCTTTGGTCTCAGCCCCAGTGAGGTCTCCGCAGCCCTTGGACTCTGGGCAACACCTGCACTAAGGAGGAAGTGCAGAGCCTCCCCATACCCCAGGCACTTGGCACACTTTTTGCCCACAGGTTTCCAAAGCAGTTTATGCCATGATGGACTCATAGAGCAGCTAGGGAAAAACCTTGTCTTAAATCTCTGACCACGCTACTAAGGATTGTACAAACCACACACTTACCTACCGCCCTCACTGCCCAATGCCTCAATGCTTTATGTCCCAGGAGTGAACAGGACCTTGTTACCCCTTAAACACAGCTGGAGGACAAATGTCAGCAGCTTCTCTGGCCTTCTGATGTGGTGTACTTGGGATAGGAACACCCCTCAAGAAAGTGGAAAAGCCAGCTTGTTCTCTTCACCGCTCCCACAGGACTTGATCCCATGTTCTCACCAGTCTGGGGAGCGAAAGCCTTGAGGAAGAGGCTGATCAGAGAGGCAGTGCCTCCATCTTTCCTTCCACAAGAGGCCACTGCATGAAGGCTTCAAGGGCTAGAAGGAGAAGCAGTGTCAAACAGAGCCCTGTGCTGCAGTCTTGAATTTAAAGGCACATATGAGTCTCAATTTCTCAGCCTTACCCCTCGGTGGATTTATACTTAACATGATCCGGTCTTTGGACAGAAGTTGCTCATTTTGATTTGTAATGGGGATATCCCTGTCTTTAGTTAGGCTTTTGAAAAGAACATTAGACCTATATTGTATTTCTTCTCATAGAACTCTCACAGCTGCTTCAGTTTTGCCTGAAAACACATCAGAAGTTTAAAGAAATCAGTGAGCTTCCCTCCTCTTTCTCAGGAAAGTCAAGAGTCATTGTGCAGTGCTGCACAGCACCCCAGAGCCCACAGCATCTCCTGTCTGTCCCCACTGGCAGCCAAGAACAGAGGACAGAAGGGAAAGCCTGGAGTCCAGGAAAGTACACAGCAGCACCTCATCAGTGTGCAGTAACATGGAGTAGTGAAAAGTGGGCAGCAGTGGTGCTTTTAACTGTTGGGCATGAAATGTAAAAGCAGAGGCCAGCATGGAGAGAAGACCAACCCAAATGGCTTCAGGATACACATATACAAAGGTGCACATATGTTAGAATTTGAGAATAATACTTGCAGATTAATACCTTGTCTTAAACCTGGAGAAAAGACATGAGCAAAAGATACAGAAGCTCAGCAATCTACAGATAGAAATGATAACAGATGAATCAAGATTATCTCCCACCATAGAGGAAAATCAAATAGCATATTTGTCACTGAAGTTAATGATATATTAGCATGTACTTTTATTATCTATATATATTTAGCTGTCTTGGACAATGTAATCAGATTAGATCAGCAGAAGAGGATCCCAGACTACACGCTTATGTCCTAATAAATATGCACAAGAACTACTTCACACGCTACTCAGGCCAGAAGCTGCTCTCTCCACTGCCATTAATATTGATTGGTGTTTAAGTGGAACTCACTGTCAGTCCATTGCACCAGCTCTAATGTGACAGCCATGGTTAGAGCAATTTCTCTTTCTAACAGAGACCTTAACCTTCCTGCACTTCCTGATTCCCTCAATACCCGCTGTCTCCTCAGGTGCTGCCTCAATCAAACAAAGGCCCTAGATGTGGTTTACATAGAGGAGAATTTTTCATATATTAAGAGCATAAAATTTTTTCCCATCACTTACACAATTTTAAACATTCAAATAAGGAAATTAGTGTTGAGTGGTACAGACTAGATCTAATCTCATTAATCCAACAATAATTGAAATACAGGACTTCCCCTGAGGCCATGGATTAATGACCAGCTAGGTGGAGCTGCTGACATGAAGCACAGCCAAGTGCCATTAACCCCAGCCAGGCATTATTTAATCCCAGAGGAAATGTCCTGTACGAAATTTGCTAGCTCTTGGACGAGAGGAAGAGGGAGTAGAAAGGAGCACATGGTCTGGGTGCATGGAGGGCGCCCTTCGGCTGCTGCGCACGGGGCATCCCTGCAGACTCCCACGTGTCTCCCACGTCTGCCCCAACCCACGCTGACCAGTGGACACATCATTAAAATGAATTAATGATCTGAAGCAGAAACTGTGTTTAATGAAGCCCCACTCAGACTGGTGTGCTAATGCCAGCCCTGTTTGCAGACAAATATTTACTAACCTTCTGTGCATAAAGTGACAGGCCACCTGTTCTCCCCTCTCATTATGTCTCCCTAAGTCTAAAGGTAACACTGCCTGGTTAGACCTACAACATTCAAGCCACTTCAGAAGCTCATAAACATCTTCAACAAAGCTGAGCCAGATCTGCTGAGCTCTATTTGTTTCAGCCTCCGTTTTTTTTAACTCCAGCTACTGTACACTCCCTAGATGCAAACTCAACTAAATGCTGTTGCCTCTTCTAGCGTAAGAGGTAATTTCCTGTCAGGATTCTCACCAAATAATTTCTGTCTTCTCAACCAGAAATCCTTTAAGGTGCATAGGTTGTTCCCAGCCTTGACAAAGAGCTCCAAAGAGAAAAGCAATAGGCAATGCCATATTATTAGTTGCAATAAAGATACTGGCAATACTTATAGTTATAAAAGACATCACAGTCATAGCAGTTGCATTTAGCATCATTGTAATGTAATTAATAACAGTAATGGTTTGAGAGTCTACTCTTGTTTTCATTGAACTAGATGGGAGTTTTGGGATTTACTTCAGGGGAATAGGGTCAGATCCTAAACAAGCAAGGATTATCCTACAAAAAAAAAAAAGGAAAAAGGAAGCACTAAAGGATTAAGTCTCCCTCCCCTTTCCACTCCAAGCAAAAGAAAACCAGGAAAGATTAGAAAGCTGTCAAGGAGACAGACAAGCGAGAGACAAGCAGAGGTTAAAAAGCAAACAAACTTGCATGCATAGCACTGGGTGGTGCTCCTATTCACACCAGCAGGGGAATGTCCACCTGAGCAGTCCCTTACCGATGGGAATGAGGGACTCCATGCACAGCTCCTTTGGAGGAATTAAAATGTGCCTCACATTTCACCTTTCTGCTCAGTGGTTTATGTTTTCACACTATACTGAGGTGTTGGGTGCTCCTAAGTGCTTCGGCTGCCCACCCATCCCAACACGTGAGCATGGGAAGTTCTAGGATCGATGGGAGGAGACAATGTTCCCACACAGGCAGGTAACTCTCCTCCTTTGGCACACAGGATGGAGGCTGCTGCACACAGACAAGCCTACACACTGGGGTGAGCAACTGCAGCTTGGACATTCAAGTGACACCAAACATGAGTTTCTTTACATCAGGCCAAATTTGGGATCACAAGAGCCAACGCTGAACCAAAACATACCCTGACAAAGGCCAGGAAAAG
>NW_005054348.1:4854491-4884491 GCF_000277835.1 Geospiza fortis | reverse complement strand
TAAATTACTGTAAAGGAGGCATCATGTGCAACTGTTCTGTTGCTATTATTACTACACAACTATTATTTTGGTCCAAGCGGATCTGCAGGCAGGACTGAAGTCTGACAACAGGACCCCTTCTGAGATTTCCCACGCTTCCTCATTTTACCTAACATCTGCCTGATCTGTCTCTGGCATTTAAAGGATCTTCTTCAAAAAGATGCTTCTGGTATGAAAACTGGGGCATTAACTCCACACAGAGGAGCCTAAGTCTATCTCTGGATCATGCCAGCCCAGGAGGGGCAATCTGAACTCCACTGTGACACAAAGGACATTTAAGTCTCAGTGGTGAGTCTGGTATGGGTCTCACAGTTTGGGGTTATCAGTAGTTCCAGAGGACATGGATTACAAGAGAGGGAAGCTGGGAGGAGAAGGCTTTTCATTGACATGGGGTATCCCTCATCAGGAGAGCCACTTCAGGAGTGGTCAAAGAGGATACCAGTGTTTTCTGGGGCTGCTGGGTTAATCTGGTTGGACAAAGCAACCCAGAGCCCAAGTATCTGTTGCCCAGTGGAGTTAAAGATGAGAAAATCAAGGTGCTCCCCTCTCTCTGCAGATCACATGGAGAAGTACAATTTTCCCCCACTTCTGAGAAGACTGCGACCATTACTGATTCCCCAGGGAGGTGATGTGGGGCACAGCCTGTCCTGGACTAGGAGAATAGGGGATCCCCACATTGTTCAGAGAGGTAACACTCAGCAGAAGTTTTTCCTGGGGCACTGTCTGCACAGGTGCACTCCTGGTACTTCTTTCTGAGGCCAGGAGGCAGCCACCACTGCTCTGTGGCAGCAGTCACACAGCTGGGGCACAGACACAGCTACTGGTTTTGCCAGAAGCACATGCTCTTGCAGCTGTGGAGATGTCTTTTGCCTCATCTGCTTGAGAAAGTGGAAAGAAGTAGCACAGGAATGAGAAGTGAGATGGAGACAAAACTCTGTGAAATCAGAGCAGGATACCACCAGCAGCTGCCAAAACAGGAGTTTGCAATGGCCATTTCACAGAGCAACCTCAGAAATTATGGTAAAACTGCTGTCAGTGTGGTTCTGTGATCTTGGCTGGACAGAGAAGCAATGACACAGAAGTAAATGACAAAGTTTCCCACAGTGTCAGTTACATGAGGCTCACAGCACAGGGGAAAGCTGAAGATCATTCCGCAGGAAAGCACAAACATCACGAGTAGTGTTGAGCCTGAAGATCATTCCGCAGGAAAGCACAAGCATCACCAGCTTTACAATATTTACACCCTGTGATTATGATACTCCCTGGTTAGGAGAACAACTAGCTAGCAATAATGGATTACACACATTGTTTGGGATTTGATTTTGTCCTGTCCTGTAAAGGCAGAAAAACTATGAAGGACTTAATATTCAGAAATAATATCATTCACACTCCAGAAAAATCAAATCCTAATGCAAACATTTGAAAACAAATACGACCTTTCTCAAAATATGCACTTTAACATTGGAACCTAACCTTGGCATCTCCTAAAAGACCAAGTTCTTCCAAAACTAAAGGGAAGTCTTGTTACATTTCAGGACAAGTCCTCAGTCTCTTCTTAATGTTCATATGGGACTTTCTTCCCTTTTTAGGCTTATTTTTGTTTTT
Source organism: Geospiza fortis (assembly GCF_000277835.1). Lineage (NCBI taxonomy): Eukaryota > Metazoa > Chordata > Aves > Passeriformes > Thraupidae > Geospiza > Geospiza fortis. The sequence goes on along the minus strand of NW_005054348.1, from coordinate 4,882,847 downwards.
AACCAAGAGCCAATTAGACAGATTTTGAATAAGGTTGGAGGACTTTTTGTTCAAATGAGAAATTTTTAGTCCCTTGAAGTGTAATGGGTTTTCAATAGAAATCCTCTCCTGCTGTGCATTGATCAGCTATTGATTGGTGAGGGTTTAAACTAAATTATCACTGCCAAATAAAAGACTTTCAGGATGAAGGAACTGAGCTGAGCACAGTCTTATATGAAAAGTAAGCCAATCCTTTGTGATGGAATCGAAAGGCCCTGGTCACTCTTGAAGAAAAAAAATGTTAATTGAAAAATTCCTTAAATAGGTAACAGCTCTGAAAGTCTGCTGCTTTACATAAAAGATATGAAATCACAATCAGCCGACAGAGAAAAAAGGATCCTGCAGCTCAAGTGGTTTTTCTCTCTAAATGGTGCTGATTACTTTCCCATTCATGGATGACATGGAGTGATGGAAATTAGTCATTTCAGAAGAAAGGACTAATGACAGCTGAACTTGTGGGCACTGGGGAAGTTTGATGATTGGCTCCTTGAGACAGAAAGTTAAAACAAAAGAACTTCCTATTGAGTGGAAAGATTTATCCCAAAACTAGCAGGAAAACAAATACACAGGATTGGTCAGGCTTCAAAACATCTGGGTTTTAATTTTTGCTTTCACCAGCAAGCACAGGAGTTTCAAACTTTGTGGAAAGAGCAAGGGAAAAGAATTGTGTTGACTACACACAATTGGCTATTTTAAAAAAGGTCTCAAACAAGCCATTTTCTTTCAATTTGGAAATTAGAATAATGGATCTTGCTGATTGTCTGAGACAGGTGTGGGAGGTCAGAGCTTCATCCAGCTGTTAGAACCTCAATCAAAGACATGATCTACAGAGGCACTAAAAAGCTTTTGGTAATCTCTGTATAAGTTAAAAAGGGAAGTCAGTATTTTTAAAGACAGGCCAGATCTTTGAGGAGGTAACTCTAGATACCTGTATCTCAACATGGATTGCACTCTGCCAGAGTCACAGAGCATTGCAGTCGCTCCAAAGTCTCCAAAGCTACATCCCCATATTCCCAATGGAGCATGGACATGTCTTGTCTTGCCCACATCCTTGACTACATGCATTTCTGTCTCTATGCTGCAAAGCCCAACAGAACCACCCAGAACACGGCTCTGCCTTCTCTGCTGGGAAATGTCTTTGTTGCCAGCCCCCAGTAAGCATTTTTATGGTCCAGGTGGCATGTACATAATACTGAACATCTTTCTTATCCTATCAAAGGGTAACATGGAATAGGATCATTTAGCAACACATTTAAACATGTCATTTTATTACAAGCAAGGTTATTTCAGGAGAACAAATCTATAACCCTGTGTGCAAGATTTCAGTACCTTGAAGTCCAAGATTCAGGACAATCTTTTTCCCATTTCTGAACAGCTGGATCCACAACTCAATGTGGATACCAAAACACCATCATTCAAATTCATATTTACAGGGCTCTGTAGTGTCTGGTTTAGGGATTAGTTTCATACCTCAGGAAAAGAAAGGTCTGGTTTAGACTCCGCAAAAATTTGCTTTCAGTCTGGCACTTTGTACAAAAAAAAAATCACATGCATTTCAAAATTTCAAAGGCGTCTGAGCCAAGATGGTTCCTTGGTATCTTTCAGTCATAGGAACCATATCTACTAGTAAAAGCAGTCTCTGTAGACATGTAGATTATGCTACCCTGTAGACATTTAGCTGCTGGTAATTGTAAACTCAGTGCTTGCCCAGATTGTGATACAAATATTTCCTCCAAAAAGATCCAGCAGAAACCTTCCATATAGCAGGATATCACAGCAGTAACAGAATAAATACTCCTCTCTCATAACTTTGCCAGTATCAGAAATATATTGGTCAAAGATAGAGCCTTCAAAAATAATAAAATGCATCATAAACCCCTCAGTATTGTAGTCCAGATACTTTGAATGTTAATGTCCAAGAAGAGCCCTACCATTCATAATAAAAGACTGGATAGCATTCATGTAGGTAATCTTTTTATCCATACAGGTCTCTGCTGCTTTTTTATTCATTTATTTTACTTATTAATATCCCAAAGCTGTGAATTTCATTAGATAATTACCTGTGCATCAGGAGAGCACAAGCTGTGATTTAGGCAAGCGTGCATTCAACCAGGCTTGAGAGAAAGGTAACTGGAAAAAATGTAATCTTTTCTGATAAACATAAGGTCAAACTAAATTTTTTAGCTGTCTCATCTGGCCCACAGCTCTGTGAAACAATTTAGCATTAAAAAAAATCATTCCTTTCTGCTAATTTTACACCCTCTGCCTTTTAATGGAGACAATTCATTTTTCATGTACTCTGTGTGCTAGAATAAGTAGGAAAGAACATCTATCTCCAGTGCAATCTCCCACTGAAAACACAGATCTCCCCCATTTTTGATTAAGTAATTACAACAGAAGAGTATGTTGGATAATGAAAGCTCAGGTTTTTTACCCTTTCAGTAGTGATGAGTCACCTGGCCTTAGCAGGAGTAGACCCTGAGGCAAGTGAATTTCATGATGCCGAAGATAGCAGTCTGGGAGAAGGAAAACATATGAAAAGGAGACTGCAAATATTTTCTTCCCCTGCTGGGCACAAAATATCTTCTTCATTCTTGCTCATCTCAGCATATTTATGCAACAGACAGATTAATAAATTAAATAGTACCTCCCTAATCTCCAATCCATCCCCAGCATGGCTAGGATAAATTTTAGAATTAGAATTAAAAGAAAAACCTCTAATGAGAATGCAGAAGTTTATCATCCACATAGCAAATATCGACCAAATCATGTCAAGTTAAATCTGATGGTTTTATTGGAGGACCTGATTTGACCCACAACTCATTGCCAGATACCCTGTTATGTCTCTAGGGAATCAATGCTTTGGGTGGCCAGGAAGGTCCACTGGCCTGGAAAGTCAGGGTGCTGGAGCAATGCTGGGTGTCTTCCCAGAATACTCTGCACAAGCCTGGGGCCAGAGTTCGAAAAAAGAAATTCAATAAAGGGAAGTCAAGTCTCACCTCTCCTGCACCTTGAATTTCAGAACCTACATTTTATGTGTCAAAGTTTCAGATTACAAGCGCCTCACTGTCAGACTTTGGCATCTGACACAACGTGCCTACTGGGCATGTTTTTCAGACTCCAGAAACTCACTGGGCAAATGAAGAATAATTTGTTTAACCATCCACACTACTCCTTTGATGCGGGTATAATGAAAATGTCAATTTCACAACAGAGAAAATGGAGGAATGGAAAAAATATCACCTACCTAAGGTGAGGAAACCAGCATCACAGACAATGCTAGAATGCAGATCCTCTAATTACTGGACTGTGTTCTTCTAATTGCCAAATAAACCCACAACCCTAGCACTGGAATGATTATACCATCATCACTATCCTGTTTACTCAACAATCCAGTAATAGAGCAATGACTGGGAGAAAATACACTTTGGTTTTGTAAAATTATCTCAGAGGTTTGACAAGTCCTCATGCAGAGACCTGTAACAAGTTCAAACCACTCTTAAAACTAAAATCTAAAACAAGCTTCTGAAAAGGAATCTGTGTCACTTTCTGAAATGAACTGTTCATTTACATTCCTTTAATGATCTGACTGTATTGAACCCAATGCACTGAGCAACCCATGCAAGAAAGCTCATTTACACTTCCAACTTTGTTTTTCCAAGGGAGCTGTATTATTTACCTCCTCATTTCCTTTGGAGTATTTACGACAGGCGCTATAAGCTAAATGTTTCGAGCAATACATGGAAGATGAAAGGTGACCAAATATATTCAAGCGGGTCATAAATAGAGAGCATTTGTAGGTGAAAACAACCAGCTTGGCATGAGAGAGAGGGAGAGAGGGATAGAGGGAGAGAGGGAGAGAGGGGGAGGGGGAGAGAGAGAGAGAAATAGAGAGAGAGAGAGGGAGATAATGCAGTGGGTTTAATAGGAGGCTTTTAACGTTTCCTGTTCGGGATTGGCTGGCTTATTAATGATTTAAGCACAAATTGAATTAACCAAATATTGAACATATGTTCTTTTAAACTCTCTTAAATCTACCAGAGTCTTGCACGAGAGAGCTATGCGGCCATGCTGTTCAAGAGGGGGGAGGATGACAAGGGGGTATTGAGGGTGACTGGGTAAGTAAAACATAACCTGAAGGTGGTCAATTTAATGCTGTGTTAGTGGCCTGAACTTTCAGTTCCCAAAGGGAAAGGATGATTAATGCCACTACCAAATGTATACCCATACCTGACCCTGATCTCATCAAATCCTGCTGCCACCATCTGCTGTTTTTAATTCCTCTGCAATATTTGTATTTGCTACCTCCCTCCTACAAAGAGAGGGAGAAAAAAAAATGTTCCCTGCTTATGAATGGTGTGATCTGGTTGTACTGGCTGAACGCTGGCCAGGAGGCATCTGTTGCTTATAGTCCTGACAGCATCTGCTACTATTTCTCACTTTTCCCAGCATGCTGTGAGATATGGTTTCTCCCAAAGGTGGCCTTTGTATGCACCATTGTCAATTCCATCATTGTCTGCCACAGCCTGTTCCCACGATGCAATGGTAGTTATTACCACACTGCAAAACCTTTTCTTGCAGGCTATCTGTAATCTAAGATATTGTGTGATTGAGTTATGCAGTTAACCCTTTTCCTATGCATCAAACCATTAAAATAAAAAGAAACAGGCTGGACCATTTTTGGTAGAAAAAGCTTCAGAGCTTGCAACGGATGGGAAAATGAAGCAGATTTTTTTTTTTTTTTGTTAAGCTGTTTTGGTTTAGGTTTGAGGGTTTGGTTTTTTTTACTTTTAAAATAGTGACAGTTTGGCATTAAGTCAAGGTTTAAAAACAAACAAAGATACAAAAAGCAAAAAATGTCCCAACTAGCAGTTTTAATTCCTTTAAAAATACTATAAAGGATGCATTGTTTTTTCCCCTGATTCCTGATACGGCTATTAAGCATTGTAACCAAATGTGTGTGAATGCTATTATTTATGTGTCTGATCTTTAAATACCCTCTGCTAGTGGGATACAGACTGAGACTTCTGATGGACATAGGCGTCCCAAGCTGTCATCTTGCCTTGTCCTTCTGTCAAACAGTTAGTGTGTCAAGCACTTCTCCTGGGAACTTTTGGAGTACGAGCCTGGAAGCGCAGAACAGTCCTGTCTCCAGAGAGCCACTTTTAACTCACAACAATATCCTTGGTGTCAGCTCAGAATAGCCCACTATGGGGCAAGGAGAAAGAAAGCGCAACAGATGTTACTAGTAAAACCACATTTACAATTGGGTGAAATTATTGCCCTTATGTACCTTCTGACCAAAACCCGCTTAAAAGACAGCCAGGTTCCTAGTGGTTGGATTTTTTAAGTCAATTCTGTTCACATAAATCTTCACATAGAAAAGTGGAGCTATTAAAAGAGACATCACACCTCTCCTCTGTATGTGCCTCTCCCACTCCCCCCGAATCATCTGTAACACTGTGGACTTTCCACCACTATAGTTATCACTTACATCTGTATTTATGGCATTTTCTATATCCACATAAGCACTGTAAATATCTCTCCCTATAATACATAGATCACAAGTGATATTTTATCTCCCCAAATGTATTCATGCATCTCTCATCCTCTTTTTTTCCTCTTCAACTTTTCATTAATTTGGAGCTACTGACTACACATAAAATCACACTTAATCCCCTTAGAGATACTTTTAAAATTTCATAGTAGTTAAAGTAACCAAGGTGGCTGACTCTGGAAGTAGTACTTTTAAATCCATTTTAGTGCTGACCAAAATACTGGAGAGAGGGAGGGGAAAAAACAACGATGGAACTTGTGAAAAAGGTTTTTTAAACTACGCTCCCCACTCCCCAAATCATCATGTCTCCTTCGGCCTAGTCCCAGGGAACTGTCAGGCAGTGCAATACAGCACATGGTGACAAAACAAATATCAGAGAAGCCTTCACCAGACTGCATTTGGCTACTGTTTCTCTCAGTCTCATCTGTATTATATTTTTCATCATCTCTACTACATTTTGGGTGGAAAAATACTGAGGAAAGAAAAGAATGGTAGCATTTAATATCTCTGTGATTCCTAATTTAAAGAGGGAACTGGTGCTATTTTAACAGTGTTTTTACACTGCCAGCTCAAATAAGGCTAAGTGCAGTAACAGCATGGAAGGAATGTGAACAAGTACTGTACAGACACACTACTCTCTTTAGCACCAGATCACCTTGCCTTCACACATTTGCAAGTCATTTAACATCCATTTTCAGTTTTACCTAAATTTAAATGAGGACTTCTGATTTAAAACTGGTTTGTGTTCTCTCTGAGCATGTAACAAGTTTAGGGAGAATAAGGGCACTTTACAGGCTAAGCCAGGTATGATCTTAGACAACAGATCTGCTGAGTTGCTGCTGGTTAAGACCATTTAAAATACATTGCTGAATCCATGATTGAGGTCCTCTCTGCAGTCTGAAAGCCTTTTTCCACAGGCAACAGATAACAGAAAAAGATGTCTGGGTAACTCACTTGCAGCTTTTCTACCACTAAAACGAGATGAGCTTGGGGAAGCACAGACTATCTAGAGCTGGACCCCTGGACTTAGCATCTAGTCTCCACAATTGCTACAAAATCTGAGCAATGGAGAAATTCACCAGTTCTTTTTTAAAAATGGAGGATGAAAAAGCGTGTATGTGAAGGAATTCACATGTACAAACTGTTTATGATCCACTTTTATAAAACTTTATATCCATAGGCAGAAATAACAAAATTATCTTAGCAGCCAGAAAACACTACTTGTGACATTGAGCAAGATTATAACATACAAATGCTCTGAATGGTAGATTTGAAGCTACAGATTCTTCCCAGGTCAGCTGCAAGAGCTAAGTTGCTGCAAACCTACCACCCACCATTCCTGAGTCTGTAGGTCCCTGAGGCACCACTGCATCCTTTGCTACTGCCATTAAGATATGGGATCCTTTACTGACTTTTGCAGGAGGACCTGTGTGTTTATTATTTCCTGTAACAAGGTGAACCAAGCTAAGACCTGTCACGAAGGGCACTATGACCTCCCTGAGATCTTCAGTAAAACACAGCAAACCCCAGATGTGAACTGAGAAGGCACATAAGCGCCGCTTTCGACAGAAAGAGATTTGCACCCTATTGGCGTAACAGGGCTTCAACGAACCTCACTGGGTATTTTTTCCAGCTTCAGGCCAACCACACAGACTCAGATGCTTTTCATTTTCACCGCTCTCCGCTGGTGGCCCGGCTGGAGCCAGCACATGGCTCCTGTGAGAGGTGCCAGCCAGGGGCACAAGCCCCACCTGAACCAGCGTCAGCCAGGCTGCCAGCAGCTGCCCTGAGTGAAGAGCAGCACTGGCACGTTTACAGAAAAGCCCGTGTATAAATGTTTTCGCGTGTCAGGAAATACTGCAGCAGTGGGTTTTTTTTCTTGCCTGTTGTTCCAGCAGCAGGAACAAGTATGGACAAAATTCCTTTTAGGATGGGTGTGCAGGGTATTTAGGTGAGGAGCTGTTGCCTCTCCTCCTGCCTGCAGCATTACTGCCAGCAGATCCGTTTGCAAACTGGAAAGGGCCCCTGCTGTGTGCAGGCAAGTTTGGATGGCAAGCGAGAGCCGCTGGCCGCCCCTGCTCACCCACCCTCTGTTTGCTGTGAGTTTAGCCAAGCGGCTCCAGCTCCCGCCCCGCGAAACATTGCTGGAAATACAGCACAGTAGCGGCAGGAGAGGCCTGGCCCGGATGGGGAAGGGGTCACAAGGGTAGCAGATCACGGCTGATCGCCCCCTCGGCAGCGGCCGCCCAGGTGCTCGCCTCAGGTCTCGGGGCCACGAGCGACCTCCTTCCCACCGCCCGTGAGGCGTCCGCCCGCCACTGCGGCAGCGCTCAGGGCCGGGGCGGGTCAGGGCGGCACGGTGGTGGCGGCCGCGGCGCGGGCCTTTGTGCGGGGTGGCAGGTGACCACGGCGGGGGAACAAAGCGGGGTCAGGGCGGGAGCCGGGTCCCTTTTCTCAGGCCCATGTTCTCCACTCCTCACAATCTGTCTGAATTTAACTTGCCATTGAGGGCCCTGCCTGTAGAAAACAGCTTTATGTCGACTAATCCAGGCAGAAGTAAGGGTAGACACAGAGACAGGTTTGAAGGCGGGGACGTGGCTATTCTGATGCCTCCTTTTTTTTTTTTTAACTCCCCCTCCCTTCCCCACTGCCTCCAGTGAAAAGTTTTCTGAACCAAAAAAAAAAAAAATGGTGACAAGATTAATCAGCCCGTGGAGCTGAAACACATGCTTGACTTAAACAACCTCTTTGCTGTTATTAACAACTGCTCCAGCATTTCTCTTGTTATGCTAATGGTACAGATTAGAGTAAAATCTATTCCTTCTTTGCTGAACAGGCCAATTGATAGAGGCTGATCTATTTTCCTCCCCGTTTTAATTCTTTTTTTCGCCAGGCACAAGTGTTTGCAGCAGCAAGAACAACAGAACATGAAAAAAAATCCTAAAAAGCAAAACTGCACACAAGAGTGATTAGGCCCCACATTCACTAAAATGATTAATAAATACGAATCTATATCATTCTCCGCTACAGCCTGGAAATAATGTCTCAGTATTGTAAGATACTGACCACAAAAGACAGGAAATTCAACATTGTGTCTGATGTCCTGCCTTTAACTCATGCTTTTTTTTTAAACTTGCAGACAACAAGTGCCTGCTAAAGGAGACGGCTTTGATTAGTTTTAATACATTCCTTGGATGAAATATGAAGGAGAAGGGAGTGTTGCTGGCAAGTCCTGGAGAGGGCAGCTTGACTCAACACCACACCATGTGCTGGAGCGCCATTCAGATGGAAGGAGACAATCCTGTTGCCAGCATAGGCTGTAAGGCCATTTGCTCTATGGCATCAAGGGGAGCAGGGAGGGGCTTGGTGGTTTGTGCCTCCTGTTAGCTTGGGCCTGACCCTAAGTGCTCTTTAGTTTTGCAGTGTTTCCTCCCCACAGCTTTTTTGTAGTCAAAGCCTGGGCTCTGTGTCACAGGTAACAGCAAAGATGACATTACAGTCTATGAGTCTACAGTATGGTAAATATTTAAAAGCCTAGTATGTCTGACATGCCAAAGAGGAGCATTCAGCATGTAATAACTGCTAAATTAGAATGACTGCACCATCAACTTCCATTAGCAGCATGTGTATGGTATTTATATTAAACCCTTTATCACTTCCTCTGGATTTGAATTGTTCCTATCTAAATAAGTGGAAATATCATCGCCCTAGTTTGGCATAATCCTAAATCAACTTAAATCAGTGAGAATCCTCCCACTGATCTTGCTGATTTTCTAGACTTGGCCTACCACTGTATATAGTGTATCTGTATACAGTCGCTGCCAAAAGGTTAACACCTGCTGCTGCCTACCTCCTTCTTCAACCCAGCCAGACCCAGTCACAGCTGGTAGATACTGTAAACTTGCTCAGTTTCAACATTCCATTGCTTCAATGAGTCCATCCACTTGTGATGCCTAAGGTAACACCAGGCTGATCTGCCTGGCTCCAAAGACATTGAAGACAGTCCTAGGGCAAGCCTAGATTTGGAGGTCTGCACTTGGCTAGCACTAAGTTCGACCAGACAGATTTCATATTTGCACAGAGTCAAAGACCACGGGATTTTTAGATCATCTGCTCTGATTTTCTGCGTGCCATATGCCATCATATTTTTTCCCATATTGAGCCTAATTACCTGTACTTGATTAAAACAGATCACCCATCCTGCTTTAATGAGTAGAAATTAAAGAGAAAAAAAAAAGGAAACTGGCACCCCCTGTGTTAGTTTGTGCTAGTATTTTAATGACTTAAAGTTTGAAAAACATGTAGCTAATTTCTTAGAGTATGCCTTGCTTCCATGTCCATTTTTGCCTGATTTGGCCTTCCTGAACTTGACTTTTTCACCTTGTAAAAATATTTCTTCACAAACTTGTGTCTATATTTTTTGGGGGGGGCAATATAAAGTGGTTGAATTCCTTAAGGTGTTCAGTGAAACCCACTTCCTTGGTCTTTCTTGCCTATTAAGTGAGGATTGACTGCTGTCACTTGCAAATCCTGTGCAGGCACCCAAGGACTGCTTTGACCCCTTTGCCATAGCTCAAGCAGCTTGTCCACTGTAAGTGCCACCCCTTTCCAAAATTGTCATTTTGTCCTGTCATATTTCAGGAGGCAAGCCCACTTTTTCCAGGAGTGACTCACCTATTTTGCTCCTAAGTATGCACTGTTTTTGAGTTTTAAAGATATTTTGTTTGTCTGACACACAATCACATTGCTCCATATGAACTGCTGTGTCCTGAAGCATTCCACTAATCTTTTTATGTAAATTTCTATTTAGAATTGCAATTTTTTACTCCAAGATAAGCAGGATGAGACTTGCATCTGGCTGTTGTCAAGCATACTAGGAACAACCTCATTGAAAGATAATTATGCAGGGACACCTTCTGTTCCATACATGCCAATGTCTAGCTCTTGATCTGTTTATAATATGATCTATTGTGATATTTTAAAATATTTCAGTCCTATTTTGTGTCCTATAGCATCAATGCTGTAGGAAGTATATTTTATTTCCATAGTTATGTTTAGAAGTCGAACTTTGAATCTTGTTAAAGGAGTTGGCAGTTATCTGTCAAGTTCAACTTTCTTAGGTGTCATTAATCCAAAAAATATTTCCATCATCTAATTCCTTATTGATTAAAATCTTTACTAGTCTAAGAATTATTTGCCTCAGATAAGTGGTAGGCTAATTGGGTCACTGTTTCTTGAATCATCCTACTTGCTCTCTTTGAATGTTTTGCACCCTTTACAGCTGGAGTGTCCAGCTCTGAGGTGGATTTAAACTGAATGTCAACAAACTGAGGATTTCATCAGTCAGTGGTTTTCAAATTTCTGTGTGTAAGTTACTGATCCCTGATGTTTCATGAATGACTGTCACCGAAAGATATTGCCTTGTTTTTCTTCCAATAACTCAGTGTCTGAAAGATACTTCTATGAAAATAGGAGTACATCAAGAGAAGGGAAAAAAGCTGTAAAATATCTATTTTTCCACATCAGAGTAATCAGTTTTTGTAATCTTCATCTCTTAATATTTATCATATCAACAGGATTTCTTTTGTTCCTACGTAGTTTAAAAATTGGTGTTCATTGTCTTTAGCAACTCCAGATACCAATTTACTGAACTTTAGCTTTCCCTTATCAATTTTCTAAATTTTGTCCCTTATTATATCCTTTAGAGTAAGCTATTGGGTTTTAGGAAGAGTCACCACATTGTTCAGCACTAATGCCTGTTACAGCAAAAAACTGCAACCCAACATAGTATTATAAAAAGGGTTGAAGGCAACTATACCTGCAAATCAACGAGGAAAGAGCAAAAGTGGCTACAGTTGTATATGTTAGTTATATAATAATATTTGCTATTATTATTATTATACATAATTTTTATTCCTAGTGCTTCAGCCAGAGACAGTGAACTTCCTGTCACAGCAAATACTCAGGAAAGCTGAACAAAACTACAGTTTCCATTTACCAGCATTCACACAATTTGTTTTGGTCAACATACCATGCAATCCCTGGTTTACCCAAAAATAGCTTGTAGACAGAATCTGTGCCTAAAAATAAGTCAGCAAGGGAACTAAACACAATAATAAAGAGACTTTGGTGCTATGTGTACATTTTTTCAAAAACTTGCACAATATCTAGCAATAAACGCTTTTTCAAACCTGAACTACTCCATCATTAGTTGTGTTGTGCGCTGCCTCCTGTGTTGTTTATGTTTCTGTAGCATTGCAGAGTCCTATTTGTGGACCCATTGTATTTAGGCATCAGCACTCTGTTGAACAATACCAGATTTTGTGGTCTTGCAAAACAGCTACTGGTTGGAGAAGAATTAATGCAGGGCTGGGAGACTTTCTCAGTGTGGAAGTTATCAGGCTTTCTGGATCAGAGACTTGTGACAGCCATTCACATTTCTGTCTGTCATGAGGTAACCTTAAACATTTACCTTTTAGCTCCGTGCACTCCAATGGGAATACTGTTTCATAAACTAGCTCCTTGGACAGCTGATGGTGTACTGCACTCAGGCTGGAAAACAACTGATTGGGCAGTATTTCATAAAAGCTCCAGGGGACAGAGTTTTTGGAATGAATCAGAACATAATAAAGAAATGCCTAGACTCTGCATCACTGACTTAGGGTTTGGCTGCAAAAACCTTTGTAGGCTGACACAAGCTCGCTCTGCCCACACTCCAGGGAAGCACAAACTCTTTCCACCCTAGTCAAAACCAAGGAAACTTTGTTCTAGCAGCCATGCAGCTGTATTCGTGCTACATAGATCCAAGGCGGTTTCTCCTGCATCTCTCAACAGGAATTCCTAGCAAAGGCTCAGCATCCCTTGAGCCACAGATTTCAGTTTGGAGCTGCCCTGGGTCCAGTTACCTCACTGAACGAGCAGATTATCACACAGCACCATACAAAAACGTATTCTGCATAGTCTTGTGTGCACAAGAGATGGGCAAAAACCCACTCAAAAGTCCACTGCATAAGACCTCCCAGCAAAAAATATTGCTGTACAATTCATAAGAAAAAATCTTGTTTCTAGAATTTGTTGTAGTTAGACAAAAACAGGTCAGAATCTTCTAATCTGGAAGTGACTTCTCCAGGAAAGAGGCAAAAATATCTAGTCTAGCAGTTTTTCAAGGGCAGAATAGTGTTCTTCCCAAGAAGAACAACTGGTAAAGCCACAGGTACCAGCCCCATGCCAGGACTGTGTCAGACTGCAGTTGTACACTCTGAATGAATGATGCCACTGCTGTATTAATTTGGCTTGTATAAGATGTTCTGTTAATTTTCATAAATATATGTAGTTTTATAGTTTATCTTCTATGTTTTATGTATCTATTGACTTTACAGCAGATGTTATCAGTGTGTGACAGTCCTGAACTTAGCTCACCTCTGGTGCTCTGTGCAAATTTGAGTATAGCTGTTGAAGCAAGATGCACAGAAATTGGAGGAACCCCCAAGATGAGAGAAGGCTGAATAATTTCAGCCTGTCGTGTTCAGAAAAGCCGGATTGGCCCCAGGTAAGAGTCTTCGGATATGCAAAGGTCTCCAGTAAAGAAGAGAATAACCTGCTCTCCTTATCCACAAGTCAAGAACTTAGATATTGGAAAACAGACAGACGTGAGAAAATCTTTCTGACAGTTGTAACAGTGAAGCACCCAACTGGATCACTAGGAGTGGTTGCAGGATCTGTGACACTAAAAGTCTGAAAGAAGCAGATAGAAAATATTTCTCAGGAAGGGGGATGAGTCTGCCTTGGTGCAGTGCTATGGACTCGGAAACCTCCCAGGGTACCTTCCAAGATTATTTTTCTGTGTTTTCAATATTACAACCTGAATATAAAGGGCTCACTCTCCATAAAAAAAAAGAAAGAATTCTCCCTCTAAAGACCCAAAGACCAGCATGTTAGCAAGCTCCAGCTTGTAAATGCTAAAAGCTTCAGAATAAAGGCTAGTGCTTGCACATTTCTGTGGGTTAAATGAAAGTGTCTGGAGAAATTAACTGCTGCCCATTCCAGGTTCTCAACCATCACCCATGTGCTGGAAATGCAACTGCAGACATGACAAAGAAGCAATTATCCCAACAAAATCAGTTATTACCAGTGATTCATATGGTAATGATGGTGGTGAGGATGATGATGGTACTGCTGAACTGTAGCGAGGATGATAATAACCAGTGTTTTAGGGGACGGATTACAGGTTTAATCAAAATGAATAGTTTATCACAGATAATGAATTTTACAGGGGAATATGGTCCTAGAAAAATGCCTTGTTCTGAATGCCTGAAAATTACATTGATTTAAGTAGTGGGCTACCATATTTGCACTATTAATTTAGAATAAGAGGAATGTAGCATTTTTATGTAGACATTCTTTGCCATCCTTAAAAAATGGGTATTAATGTCATGGTCATGGCAAGGAGAACCACTGCAGAGTTCCACATCTTTACTGACATCACTTGTATAAGCCCTAAAATTTTACTTGAGTCCTATTATTTGTTTTGTCCCTGACATCAAAAGGAAAAAAAACCAAAAAACTATGCATGTGCTAACATAAAACTAAGATTTGTGAGCATCTTGTGAATTTCACAAGCAACAATTCAGGAGAATATTGGGGCTCCTATTATTTCAGTGGGACTTAAGCATAGATGAGAGGGAAGATCTCTCTAACAAAGAATAAATGGAGAAGCTCTGGAATAGTATATTATCACAAAAAATTTTGTTAAGCATATTCATTTCCTAGTACATGTTCTTTTTTTTAGCAAAAAAAGGTTAGAAGCTTCATTTATATGTTGTAGGGGGAGACTAAGGAACAAAAAATGAGAGAGAATGGGGTGATAAGATAAAATTAAAGAGTTGTCCATATTTAAAAATGGTTAGAGACATTTCAGATCTAGGAGAACATTGCTTTATTCATGAAAAGTAGCAGGCCTGGGCTACTAGCATATCTCCTATCCCATTCATTTTAATTTTTCCTTGTATAGTTTGCATGTTGAAGTCTCTGTAAGACTGATTCTTGTTCATGCTTTGTTGCTGCTGTTGTTGATTTCAATCTATGCTCTGGTTTACTTCACCAAGTACTCTCCAAATTCAAACAAGCTGCAGAAATGCTGAAATCAATACATGCCTCTTGAAGGATAGATCTTTTGTAACACAAAGGGGAGAATGACAAATAGATTACTGAAGCCTTAACAAAACCTCAACAGATCCCCATATGGTGCATTGCAATTAAAAGAGTAGCGGATGGATTTCTAATTTTTTGGGTGGAGAAAAAAAAAAAAAGAAAGCATTTTGGACAAGAAAATGAGTGAGATGGAGACAGAAGTGATGTGTGACCATACACCAGATAGAAACCCTTCTTTCTGAGCCTTTCATCTCTGGGTCACTGGTTCCAATCGAGCCCAGGTCGATAGCGAACAAAAATCATTTTAATCTGATGGCTGTTTGCTGACCTATGTGAAATGAACTGGTTGTGTCAGTCCACTTCCCAGCTGACAGCTCTCCACATCATCAAGGCTATTGCTACAGGTGGCAGTAATTGGTGCTTTTTTGAGGCCAGCTCAGCTAAAAGGCTGAAGAATGGAAAAATCAGTAGGGCTGAACCACCTCCTCCTCTCGTTCAGCTGCTTCCTCCAGGTGAGTGCTGGGGGAAGCTGGCACTGCTGTTGCTTGCACCACATCTGCTCTTTGAGCCAACAAAAGACTTCAGGGCAAAGGGGAGTCCTCTGAAGTGGTAAAGACCTCTTGTCAACACAGATCCTGGGGAGGCTGAGGGGTAGAAAGGCCCCAGGCCAGCAGTGCCCTGCAGATGGATACCATTGTTTGTTGGTGGCCCCAGGAGAGTGTTGGTGTGAGCATGGGGGTCTGAAAGGACCCATCAGGCTATCAAGCCCACTCCCTGGGACCTAACGGTCTGTAGTTAAAATTCTGTCTGCAGAACAGGACCAAGGCCTAAGCCCAACTTTCACTGATGTGCATGGAGGGAAGTCGGGGCTCACATGCAGATCTGTCCGAAGAACTTTAATAAGCTTATGTGCGGGGGGACTTGACACAGTGAACTCAATCTAAGATATTAAAACAATGTAGGAAGAAATAAAATGTGAACTTTGATAGCGTAATAAAAAATTATGCCCTAGAGAGGAGAGCTTTAAACTGATCTTTTATTTGATCAGTGTTTCTCTGAGCAGCGGATACCTTCCCTGTTGTGAGGAGATAAAGCACTAGGAAGAGGATATTGTCGGGAGGACTTTCAATTACACTGTAAGCCACAGCCACCTACCTTGTGTCCTTCAGACACCTCCTGGGAATGCTGATTTTGCCATGGAACATCAGAGATGCCAGGATGGTCTGGCTAGCTGGGGCACCAACAGGTGCTACAAAGCCTGCTGACATGGTGCTGGCCAGTGATGTTTTCCACAAGGTAAATCTGGGCCTGCCCCACTGCAGACAAGAAGAAAAGCAATGAAGGATGTTAGAACTGCCAGCAACGCTGTCAAACCAAACCTCAAAAAGTGGAAAATGCACCTTGTAAGCATCTGTTTTCCCTTTCAGGGACACATACAGAAGTATTAAGAGGGTGAGCTCCCATCAGGCAATCTCCAAGTGGAAGGATCCATGCTGCTCGTGGATTACCTAACATCTGAATGAATACTCCCAACATTGCAGTTCATGAGAAATTGGTGTGCTAGTACAGCTATGACACAGAGATGCGTGGGATATGGACAAGGAATGAAAGAGGCCTTAAAATTAGGAGGAATCTGTCTTTTGCACATTGTGTCTTGTCCAAGTCTTTACCATACATGCTCCTCTCACACATACACAAATGTCCTTTTCACCACCTACATCAAGCATCACTGTTCATTGGCAGACTAGGTAGTAAGGAAAGCAGCACTCAATTCTCAAAGTAGATTCAAAAAAAGGCATTGTTGTCCCTCATGTGGTGCCCTCCTGACCTCCCTTTCCATCATCAGATGGACTGTGCCTAGAGGCAATCCATGTGGAAGGCTGGAAGTGGTCCTCACAGGCATATATAATCTCTGGTGCATTTCTCTAGAGTTGGAGAGAAATAAGGGATACATCTGCACAAAAGATGTTCTTTTTCAGCTCTCATTAGTGATCCCCCAGTTTGATTTCTCTCAAGAAAATAAAACTGGAAACTTTCAGCAGCTTCAGTCTGGACACTAATGAACATGGTCCACAAGCAAAGCCGTCTGTGCACACTGAATTCCCTTGTAACTCACACTCTGAAGAGTGGGAATTCTCAGGGTGTTTCCAAAATCTAATAGAAAGCTGTTGCTTGCTTGCTGGCTAAAAGTATTCAGAAGGCTGTAGGAGGAAGTAATGGCTTAGTAGGCATTGGTCTCACCTGATCCTGAGTCCATCTCTAGGCAGGACGATCAAGAGCTACCACTTAAAGGACTGCAAGTCAGAGGTACATGTGATGACAACTGAGCTATCTGGGCTTTGGCTGAAGCCTTTACTTTCTAGGATCCTTTCTCAGTTCAAATGAAGTTAAGCTTACTTTGCTCAGAGGTTTACTAGCAGGGTAGGTGCAAGGTTAGTTTTTCTGCCATGGATAAAGAGTTGGAATGAATGTCCTGCCATGGGCAAGGAAGTTAAATAGCAGAGCCAAGATGTAGAGTTTGTAGGATGAGCCCATCCCCACAGTATGCTGTGGGATATAAGGTCTGTGATTCACAAAAGGGTGAGGATTTGTATTAAGAAGAGTGTCATTGAGATGTCATAAATGGGTAAGCTAAAACATGCATTGTATGTTACATGATAGTTTTCATCTCTTAGACTACAAACCAGAAAAAAAAATGTTCAGGGACAGATAGAAACATCATCCAGAGGTGAATTGCACCTGTGAGGTTTCTGACCTTCCTCTGAATAATTTGATCTATTCTTAAGTTAGATCAGCCCTGGAATAAATAGGCTGTGAATGGCAGAATGCTCTTTCAGTTGGAAACAAATTTCCACAGTGGCTCAGACCTCTGGTCCACTTAATCCAGTATCCCGGTGGAGTCACCAGCATATGCTTCTTCAGAATGCCTGCAATAGACAGTTCTGTGAAGATACACCTGCTTTGAGCTGTTTATGTCTAAATGCTGCAATATTGTCAGCTCTTCTGAATTTGGTGAGCCTCAGTGAATATTCATAACTTGTAAGCTATGGGGTTTAGGGCACTGGAGTTTTACGGTAATTGGGAATTACATGAGACCACCTACTTCATTAAAACAAAATGAAAGAGTCAAAGCCAGGCCTGCAAAGGTAAACAGTGCATGAATTCACTGCCTCCATATTTAAAGCCTTCAAAGCCTTTCAGTTAAAATCCTTTTCCGCTCTGGATCTCAGCATGAGTCTGGCTGCAGGGAGGTTTTGTGTGGTGGCCTGTCAGCTTCCATCTCCAACACAGTGAAATTCAACTAATTGTAAGTGCACATTGCTTCAGGCATACACTGCACACTGCCACTCGGGCCATGCACACGCGCCGTGACCCCATCCACCTACTGCAGAATGTGGTGTTCTCTCCCCAAACACACACACTTCTCTTTTTTGTTACTTGCAATCTCTGAAAAGATGACAGGCTAGAGCAAGGAGCAGAGATCCCTGTTGTGTTTCTGCAAAAACCAGTACGGAGGGATTTAGTCCCACAGCTACATATGTGCCAAGAGTTGCAGCAATCCTTGGATTGTGTCTCCATTAATGAAAATGGGTTGGCCGGAGAGCGCAGTGTGAAGCTGTGCCTGCCTGTGGGCTTTGATCTTACCTGCTGAAGCTGACCTCCCTGCCATGTCAGGCTCTGCAATGCAGCTGAGGATCAGAAAGCATCAAGAGAAAAGGAGGAATAGAAAAATCAGAAATGCCTCACAGCTGAAAACTCTCTGCGACCCAAAATAGCCTCTATTAGTGCTAATTCTGAGTTACTTGTAAAGTTCTGCAAGGTTCATAGGAACAGTGCAGTCACAGACTACTGGCAAACTGTCCTCATCAGACTATTTTTCAGCACACACTAATTCCTCAGATTTTTCTATCTGAACTTCACAGAAGTTATGTGCATTTGTTTCAATTTCTAGTTTGGATAGGCCAGTCTTTAGTTCTGTCAAAGCAGAATTTCTTCTCTCACTCCTTAAACAAGGATCTTTTTCAGCTATTTAATTTGGCTACCAGCTTGACCATCGCAGGTTATGAGTGGTGAACTGCTTGCATGAATGCCATTATCTTCAACTGGACTCTCTTCTGGGGGGACTACATTTGCCTTCCTCCCCACTAAATTTCCTAATTCTTCAGCTTAGAGAATCATTTGCATCATTTCTGCTGCTGCCAGTGTATCAGCAAACTACGATGTCTGCAAACCATACATTTTTTTCCTTCTATCTCACACTTTGTCTTTCTCTTTGTGCTCAGTGAGTTAAGCAATCACCCACCCCACCCCACCCCACCTAGCATCCTTTGTACAGACCTCCATGTCTTGGGGTGCATTAGGATCCAGACACACTGTGAGGTCAGCCCCATCAGGGTTCTCAGGCAGAGCACAGATGTCTCCAAAGTTCAGTGAGCTGGGCCTGAAGGCAGGTGCCAGCCCCCAGAATCATAAAGGTCCTGTAGCAATGGGGGAATTTTAGGGAACTATGTGATCCAAAGCTCAGAAGCTAAATGGTACCAAGCGTGTCCCCAGCAATGGGGAACTGGGTTTCTAAATCAATCCCTTTGTGCCTCAGTCTTGTTTAGCTCCTGTACAAGGTCCGGGAAAGGGTGATTTCAATCCCATCCTATGACTTCGTGTGTTAGTACCTGATTTTTCACTGCTGACTCAAGGTGCCGCAGTTAAATGAATCATGTAAATAAGATTAATATTTGGTTATTTGTTATCAAAAACCAGACTGGTCCTGATAAAGTTAAGCTCAGTTCTGAGCAATGTTCCTGATGTGACTGGCTTTTATTTTTTTGTTATTCTACTACAGAAATGTTTCTTATCAGTCAGATCATCTGATAGTTCTGCTTTCATACTCAACCTGTGACACTGTAATTCAATACTGCTTCAGTGACAAAAAACATTGAAAATCAGCCACACAAGATCAACAATTTAAATAAATAGTTCTGACTGTTCTAAAAGAACTCATAATCCAAAAGGCTTTCACTGCCGCTCACCACTGAACCTCACCACTTCTGCTCACCTAATTATACAACACTTTTCTTCCCAAGCCATTGCACCTGAAGTGCTGATTATAGTGTTCTTGGAGTGCTGTATGCTCTCTGAAGGGCTGTTTGCCATCTCTGTGAGGCTGCTACTTACTTCCTGACAGAAGTGATCCCACTGCTATTTCTACTTTGTTTTGGAGGGAATAACTGGAGTGCTAATATTCAGAGGTGCTTCTAAAACACTACAAGAGGTACAAGTGCAACAATTCACTTTTTGGAGATAGGAAATTGGAGCACAGCTGTTAGCCCAATAGCTTGTCATCAATTCAGTGTGAGAACTATGATCCAGAAGTACTAGACCCCTCTTCTGACTGTGAGAACATCTTTGTCCAAAAATATATTCTAGTCATGGGAGCTCTGAGGAAGATAATAGCTGCCAGTAGCTCCACCAGAAATTCATTGAAGATAAGATGGTCTCAAAAATATTTGAAGGAACAGTTCAATTTCATTAAATAAATTTTAAAATCTCTGAGGCGTTCATAGAAAGAACCAGAATATGGTGATGTGTGTGGTCTATGTGTGCATGTATGACAGAGATATGGATAAAGATACACGTGTAGAAAAAAATAGATATATATTTGCTTCATTTCTTTATTTCTAGGTGTTTGATAAATAAATTTGAAAGAAATAAGTAATTCTAAGTACTAGAGTCAAAAATTACTTTTCTTTAACCTTTTGAAGTTGATACGGAATATACTGGATTTTTCTTTTAGAGCAAAGATAGCCTCTGAACATACAAACAGAAGGAACTAGTGTGCCAGTGAATTCTTGTTTTTGAGGCCTTAAATGCTAGGGACCTATATAGCTTTTTACTGATATCCTGCAAGACATGAGTTCTATGCACAAGGCTTCACAAGGTAAAAAGTGGCACCACAGCAAACTGGAGACACAAGTATTCCTCTTCTCTCTTGGCCTGAAATGTCTCACCCATTTGAACTCATGTTTCTAAGAAGAGATTACAATTAGGAAGAAGCAGATTAGATAGAATTGAGTGGCTCAGCTGATCTTCACATGTGTTCTGATAGGTTTTGTGTTTCTGGAAGTAGCTATTCAAGAGTTAGGGCTCCTTCTTTTAAAGGAGACTCCAGGTCTCTCATACCAAATGGGTTTTCTCAGAACACCTCACCCACCTTGTGGGCAGACAGCCAGTGTCTAACACCAAAGTACAGAGGGACATGTGGGAAGCAGAGCTCAAAAGAATGACAAAGATAAATCACGTGTCCTCACATGCCCTTCTTTACACAGGTTCTCAAGAAGAGCCAGATGCACCATTTCTACATATTTCTCAGAGCCCTGACTCTTGTCTCCTGCCTTAAAACTGTTTTCTGCAAAAGACTAAACTTTTCCAACCAGGAAACTCTCAAAGGCTATATTCTGACAGCTGAGCCATTGCATTTGCACAGCAAATGGCTTTCCATGCTTTAAATTTATAGTTCATCTGCCTATTGTCAAATCTGGATTTCTCCTTGAGCATTCTGGAACTGAAGGCAAAGCATTTTCTCACAACAGGGTAAATTCACTTGCCTTTTCTCCCCTGCAATTGCCCTGTGGTTTCTCTGAGAAGTCAGAACTTACTGACATTATTGCTAGTATGTGTGATTTTTGCTATGTTAACAGGAAATCATAGTGCAGAATTCAGAAATAATGAATTCCCCCTGTTGTATCTTTTTCTTGCAGCTAAAGACATTTTTCATCTCTTTCTTGTCATGCTTCTTCTAAGATATCTGTCAAGCACAAAACTCATGATTAGTCTTCTAATCTTGATAAGCAATATTTTTAAAGAGTACTGAGCTGTTGGTTTGAGGTGCAGCAGAAAATCGTTAACCTCAGTGAGTTAATAATCCCCAGGAAATGTCCACCCTGCAGACATTACTGCTCTGATGATGAAAAGTATTATATAAAAACAGACTATAATTATGAGGAGGAAAGCAGGGGGAAAAGTTGTTTTTTTTGAGACTAAGTGCCCTCCAAATTTTATTTGGTTTTGATTTCCTTTTTCTAACAGTATTAAACATAAGCAGAATGAGCAGTGGGTTGCTTTAAACCATTGCTTCCCTCATATATCAGTCAGTTTGTACAGACAAGGGGGGGTTTGGGCATTTGTTGGGGGTTTTTTGGTATTTTTTTGTTTGGGAGGTTTTTGTGATTTTTTGGGGTTTGGGGGTTTTTTTGTTGTTGTGGGGTTTTAATTTTGGTTTTTTGGTGGGTTTTTTGGTTGGGTTTTTTTTTTGTTTCTCTGAATACTGTTTATTTAAGTGATTGTTGGCTCTTTTCCTGTCCTTTGTTGACCCCAGGAAACAACTTTTTTTTATGCGTTTCCATTCTGGGATTTCTATTATCTACTGCCTTGTGCTGGGTGTACCTCAGTGAGCAGGCCCAAAAGAGAAGGAGAGAGCTGAAGTTCCTATTGAACTAAAGCCAGCTTGTCCTCCAGTTTGAGGCCCAAGAAAACCATCACTTGAATCAAAGCACTTTAGAAGGTAGTTTACAAGTCTACTTCCCAAGGAGAAACCAGGATGCAGTGTTATCACCTTCATGAAATTAAAGGAGATGGTTTTACGATTTGGTGGAGAGGAGCCGTGCTGTTAATTAGTCACATTTATTTGACAAAAAAGTGGGGGAGGGTGAAAAGGGGAAAGGAAGTTGGGAAAGAAAAACAGAACAGAAGGGAAAAAATCTTTATGATGAGGTGCTTGGCAGGATGAAGGAACAAAAGGAAGGTTTTCTGCCTGTCTCCTGATATTTTCCAACTCAGCAAAAAAATCCATTGTGTAGCTTAAGGGGAAAAAAAAGTTAAAGTTGAAAGCTTAGTGTGTGAAAGCAACTGCTCAACCATTGTGTAATAAGGGCTAATGTAATGTCACTGTTTCCCCATGATGTAAGTTGCGATTTTTGTTCCAGTTGCTGTGGTCAATGTTATCGCTTTCAGTTTTCAAAAGGGGGCAAGGAGGTGCATGGAGATGGTATTTCTCTTTACCCCCACCACCCCTTCCCCACTCCCAAACAAATACTTCTGTTAGGACATATCAGTGCTGACCAGATGTCACTGATTTTTTTTTTTCTTTTTTTGCATGTGTCCCTTAACAGCTGGCAAGAATATCAGCTCAAACACTCTTTCTGTTTGTCCCCAGATAAAGGGATTTGAAATCCTGGTTGTCAGAGAGGGATGCTGAAAACTGTGGAATGGATTTCTTTGGGAAGAGGGAATAGTTCTTGAAGAACTTTAAACCAGTTGGGGATGGTCATGACTTGGATGCACATCCAAAGATATCCCTTAAGGCTGGTACTTCATGTTTTTGGAAACTGTTTTAAGCCCAGGATGTTTCCTTGGAACCATTGTGAAGTGTTCATAGGAATCAGTAATTCTAAATGCAGAGACTGTTTTTGTTTTGGTCATGTCAGATAAAAAAAATCTTAGATGTGGTTATAGGTAAGAAATACAATGGGTGGATGGCAAATAGCCACCACTGTGCAAGATGTTCTAGAATTGCTTGGGGCCATATCCATGTGTCTTTGCTCCATCAGCCTTCAATCTCTACATTTTGCAAATGGGCTGAGGGCCGTGCTGGGTTTGCAGTGGGAGCACACACAGCCCTGGTGTCACAGCACTTGGGAGATGGCAGTGGGGACATAGCAAGTGGCATTACACCTCGAACCACGTTCAGTGGGTGCCATGGTGCACAGCACACAACAGGAGCTGATTTATCCTCATAGATCATGAGCTACTGGCCCTTGTCATCCATGTCATTACCTTCTGCCTAGCCATAACCTTCTCCTCCTCCCCTCATATTGACACTTGTATCTGCTTTTCTCTTCAAAGCTGTCACAACTAACCGGTGTTGTATAGGATAGTGCAGCACTCTCTCCAGTTAAGGCTCAATTGCAAAGTATGTTTTCCTTGTGTGAGCAAAGACAATTAAAAACAGATCAGATGAAGATAACTCGGAGTTTCTGCATGCTCACAGACAGTCGGGATGCAAAGCAAGACTTCAGCTCTGTCCCTAAACTGGAAAAAATCTCTGTGTTTATTTCATACTGCATCTTGTCTTTGGTGATGTTTTTAAATAACCACTTGAAAAGAAAGAGAAAAAGAATTTTAATGAACATTAAGCACAGAAACTCACCTAGGAAGAGTATGTAACACATTACATGCCTCAGGTATGGTAAAGCCTTATTAAGGCTTGTATTCTATTCCTTATTGTCTCTACTGTTGCCTCACGGTTGATAGGAACAAGAATACTTTTCTAAAGCATGCTAAGCTCTTGAAATTGTTCTTACTGTTCATATTTAGTTACTCTTTAGTGAGGAAACTAACATTTTATATGACACAAAAGCCTTTCCATATGCCCCACCACCTCCACCAGTTCCTGAAATCTGTTCAGTTATGAGGCCACTTGCTTTGAAGTGCAGAGATGGGAATTGACTGTGGATTCTGTCCATTTTAGGATGCAGGGAGATGGGGCTCTAGACTACTGGAAAGGCAGTCTTGAGTGACCTAGATTTCTGTAAGAAATTCTATCTCCATCTAAGTCAATACCAGCCTTGCCATTCACTTCAAAGGGGCCAGGATGCCATTTTTGTGCCAGGATGCCCCTGTGCCATTTTTGCTAAAATTGAGGTATTATGGTAGTTGCCATTATTTCTGAAGTGGGTTTACATGCATATAAAATTATTAAATAAGAATTCATTCTAATTATTACTGTATTTTTCATATTATTTTCCATCACACTGTTTTGTTTGTTTCCCTGATAGCCTCAGGGCACAGAGCAGATGTTTTCCCTGAGCTGTCCTCAGTGACTTTTAAATTACTTCATCATTGAGAAATGGCAACAGTGGCAGTCTTTCTTGTGACATTCAATCTCATCATCCTTCATATGCTTATTAAAAAACCAACTTCAGGGCCAAATATAAACAGCATTGGAACCACCATGTCCAGATAGCTCAGGTAAAAAGAAAGAGGAATGTGGAGAGGTAAAGGGGAGGAGAGAGCAGGGAACAAAAAGAGCGAGAGAAAACAAGAAGGAAATTGGCAGAAAAAATAAATTAAAGAAAGCAAGTAATCTGTGTAATTGAGATGTATTATGGTTTGAATCCTCCTCAATTATTGATGGCCTGAAATTCAAATATTAATTTAGATTAAATCTTGAATCTGTTTAGCCTTAGAAATAATGGAGCACATTATAAGAAAAAGGAAAAAACATTCCTCTAATGTCTTACAATGGAGTATTACTGAAAACTTCTGATTCCCCCAACAGAAAACCTATTTAAAAAAAGACAAGTCATTAATCAGTAACAGCTGCTCCCAGCACCTGTTATTTATTCCAGTCATTAACACTTCCTTTAGCATTTCTGACAGAAATGGGTATCTTTTCTAACTGATAGAAAAGTGATCTTTGGAACATCCCCAGAACTCAGTGGCTACATTTGATCTACAATGTGTGTTTACATCTTATCACAGCTTTTCTTTTTCACTTGTGGGCTCCTTTTTTTTTAAAAGCATAGATTCTAAAAGCACTGAACATACCATTTCCTTTGTTGAATATTTGTGCAGCCTCTAATTTTTGGTGTGTCCTGGTTAGCTGGTCACAGAGGTGGGGGCACACAGTGCCTGTGGGATGTGTACAGGTGCCAAAGGATTTCCAACCAGCGTGGCCTCCCTGGTGCCTAATTCTCATTGAGGTAAATGCAAATGCAGAGAGCTTACAAACTGGGGTTTTGGTGCTGCAGGCGTTGCAACGTTTCTGTGTCACTTTTGCCTTCTGTCAGAGCCTCCTTGCTCAGATCAAGCATAGCCAGGGTACCCTACAGAGCTGGGGAGGAGGTTTCTCACCTGCCTTTCCCCAACCCTGACACTGTCTAGAGGAGCAGAGTTCCCCAGGCAAAACCATGTCCTGCCTTACCTCTTCCTACAAAAACCCTTGGCTGCCTCTTGCCCTTTCCCAATGTAGGAGGCATCTGAGCCTGATGAATCAGGAGACAACAGAAAATCAAACAGCAACAAGCATTGTTCAGAAGCACTTTCCTTTATGTCCATTACCTGTAGACTTCCAGCAGCAGAGCTAGTTTGGCACAGCTGCTTTCCACGGTCATCCAAAACCCTCTGTGCATGTGCAGAAGTAAGGCCTGAAAGGCTAGCCTGCTTTAAACACCTTATGGTAAACAGTAATTTATAGTATAAAATAACATATCAAAGATGTTTAGATGTGGCATTTGGGGACATGGTTTAGTGGTGGATTTGGCAGTACTGGACTTGACATTAAGGATCTTTTCCAACCTAAATGACTCTGATTCTCTATTTCTGTGTGTAGTTAAACACAGCACCAGTGAAGAAATGTAAGCATACATGTAATACTGCCACTCTTTGCCACCATTTTCTTTTTTTAGATCTCTCTTTTTGCTTAATAAATATCTGTGAGATCTGTTTCATGCTTATTCACAGTTAAAACATTGAGATTTGTAGTGGTTTCCTACCACCTTTAGATAATGCTTTTCATCTGAAAGCCACTGTTTTCATTTAAGACTGTTGACGTTGTGACAACATTTCTGTTAGTCTTGGGGTTTATAATGTTGTTTTAGTAAAAAGTATGCATGGGGTTGGATTTAGGAGAACATTGTTTCTTTAATACAGATAGATAAAGAAAGCAGTGTATTGTATTTATCAAAAGGAAATGTCAGCAGAACTTTATAGTCTGGTAATTAGATAACGCAGATAAGTCTGCTGAGTTTGTGTGCTCACAACTGCCATTCCAGATAACACTTCCTGAAGTCAATTAGAAGAACTTACACAACATCGTACATTTTTCATAATTCCTTTCTTTAAATTGATACAGAAAGAAAGAAAGAAAATTAAGATACAGGCTGTGACAAGCAGGATATGTGGTAGTTCCATGTTGGTTTTTGCTCTGAACAATACTGCTGGCTGTGAGTGAGAGTAACGGGCATCCGACTTTTCCAAAGACGCTCACAGTCACAGGAGCAGCAGCTGTGCCAAGCCATCACCACCACAGGCCAATGGAGAATTCCATGGGCCCTTTGATTCACACTAAGGTAAAACCAGACTGAAGTGAGAGGCTCACATTTTTCAGACAGGTGGCCTTGGTAAACACCCCCGTTTGCATGTATGGAAAACCTTGTAAAGGAAAATACCTTAGTGCCTTAAAAAGGAAAGCACACAACTAATAGTCAAATTATCTTGGTTGCAGAACATGGATCATACAGAAGGCCTGGTTCTCCTCCATACAATGTCTATTTTAAATGTAGATGAGTGTTGTGGTTTGACATAGCTTGGTTTTTAGTTAAGGTATTAGTTAAGATATAGTTAAGATATTTTCACTGAAAACTTCCTGAATTGTTTAGACTAATCGCAAAATATTACAGTAAAGTTCATACCTCATAACACATTTTGCCTCATGTAATTAGATGTCCTTGAGAATACCAGTTTTTCCTTTTCCAGGCTACCATTAAAAGTATTTTCTGATATCTGGCCAAAAATGCAGTTTGCTTATACTAAGTACAACCCTCCTCAGGACACTGAAGTGCTACTTGGGACCAGAAAATGGGATAAGGGGGAGAACTTATCTTTAAAAATGCTTGCATTCTAAAGCAAAATCAAAAGTAAAATATTCAACTTTTTAATGAGACAAAATTCCCAGATCAGTTCTATTTTGGGGGCAAAAAAAAGAAAAAGGAAGTTTATAGATAATTTGTTGTTTGCTGGGAAACACTTGTCATTTTGCTATCTTGCTTCATGAAGAAAATGAAACTCATAAGAGGTTTTCAAGAGGGTATTTCAGTTTACCATTGCTGAAAAACATTTTCCCCACTGAAAATCTCATTTGTAAAAGCATTGACTTGTAAGTGTCATAAAACATAGTTTTCTGGTACGTAAAAATTCTGATTAGAAATGACCATCAGCTGCCTCCAGCATGAATGTCTTGGCAATGGTGGCAGCAGAAATGGCTCTGCAGCACATCCTTGCTGCAGTAAGAGCTGGTCAGATTTGTCTATCTGCTGTGTTCTTTCCCACAGAAAAGTGCTGTCCCCACAAAGTTCCAGTTTCATGTTATGAAAAAGAACACAGGTCAGCCCAGTTCTGATCCTTCCTCCTGCTCAGCCTCCAGCACCCTGGGAAATTACCATGTGAAGATACACTAACTTGCTGTAAGTACTCAAACTTATCCAAACAGCCACGTAGGTTTTTTTAATGATTCTTGCTTCTTTATAGCTGCACAGCCATGCTCTGGAGAACACAATGGCACAAATTTGCCTTTACTGGCACACTTTAGATAAATAAATAAGGGAAATAAGCTGATAAACAATCAGTGCAGATACCTATATCTTCACTGATGTACTTGACTTTTTTCATCCACACTGGCTGTTCAGATGGAATTGTTGTATACCATTAAAAGAAATTGCCCTGTTCACATGTAACACATGCATAAGGCAGACTGTAAAGTAAGCCATGCCAATTTATATAGTTGCCCTAGCAGGTGAAATGGATCTGCACTGACCCTCAGCGTTACTCCCACAGCT
>NW_005054348.1:4841740-4854479 GCF_000277835.1 Geospiza fortis | reverse complement strand
CTAAGATACTCTGGATACACCTGTCCTGGAAAAGTAGATTCTGGTCTCTAAAATGCAATGATTTGTAGGGTTGCGCTGCTATGGTGGTCTCTGCCAAGCTCTTGCCCCCACAGTTATCAGAGTCCCAGGCTGTTCCTTGGCACAAAGCAGGAGCCATCCCTCACAGGCAGGGTGGATGTAAGCAGCTGATTTGGTGGAGTAAGGCAGTTCAACGCTGTGGGTGCAGACTGATCCGCACTGACTGGCTACGGGGCCAGAGAGCAGCCCCAGCAGTGTTGAATTTATTGGTGCAGCAGCAGGAGAAAAGACTGAGGATGTTTCTTCCTTAGAAAAAAAGCCAACCTGTCACAAGGATGCTGTGACCTCCAGCCCCACCTCCCACACGGCCCTGGCCCACTGACAAGGCAGCAAGCCCCCAGTGGCAGTGGGTCTGTCATGCACCTCTGTTTCACTGAGACCAGCAGCATCAGCTGTTCTCTTGTCACAACAGCAGGCTCAAGGTTTCATCTGAAAATCTGCCTCTCAATACCTGTTGGGTCTTTTCTGGCCAGGCTCTTGATTTCTGATTTGCATCGCAGGTAACACAGACACAGGCAGAAAGCCAGGTCTTAACAGCCAGGTGAAAAATGTCCCTCCCAAGGAGGGAAGGGAACAGAGAGGCTCCTCATTCTTCTGACACAAGTAGATGTCAGGTGTCAGAAGAGACTGCTTCTCAGGTTGGGATTTGGCCTTGGAGTAGTTCTCAGGTAATTTTATTTGGAGTACATGACTTTGGATGTTAGGCTGTAACAACAGGGAAGTTTCCCAGGGTCTGTCAGTGAAAAAATACCATCTGTATCATTTCTGCAGCTTTCCTCCTTGACCCTCATAGTTCCAAGCTGAGTTTAATCTGTATCTCTACCTGCAAAATTGTTTTGCTGTAAAAGGACCTACCTACAATAGAGAAGACTACAGACCTTGATTGCAGATGCTGATGTGCAAGAGGAGGCTCATGGCACTGTGGCCATCCATGTCAACACTGTGGTGTGTGACATCCTCTGTGGGCCATGGACACACAACTGTATCACATTCCCCCTGCACACCCTGTGCACACACATTCCCTCCCCCCTCCAGTTTGTCTTCTCGCTGCCCGTGCAGGGTTTGCATATCCTCTCTGAGATGATGGATGTTTCAATTGTGAGAGGGGGCTCTGTTCCATGCAAGCATCTGAAAGTGCTTTGCAAAAATAGCTCACACCTCACAGACAAGCAGTCTGATGTGCAGAAATAGGAAATAGCCTTACTTGCCTCAAAGGGTGTTTTAACATTCCCTACCACCACGGTATCCTCTCACAAGTACAAATGACATTCTCCCTATTAGAGCAACCAGGAGGCCCCCATTTTCCTAAGGTCCTGGAAAGATTAAGTGACACAGGTCCAAGGTTGCACAGGAAGTCTGGAGGGAGTGCTGGAAATAGAAGGGGGCCCTCCTGAATCCTTCTGCAGTGCCTTGACCACAAGACCATCCTTCCTCTCCCAAGGTTATGTATCAGGTCTGTGGTGGAGCCAGGAATAGCACCCAAGTTTCCTGACACACAAACTGTCCTGCACTGTGTACAGAAGAAGCACAAATATAAATTTAAATCAATTTATAAAGCTGTGCCTTGCAATTAAACCTAAGACTGCTGTCTGAACCTAAAGTTTGCTATGTATTGAAAGATGTGACACTCTTAAGAAATCTCTCTCTACTGCCAGGGCAGATAATACCTCCCAGCACCTAATCTCTCCTGCTTCTTCAGGGCTTCTAATTTTTTGACATGTCCTGTCTGTGCCAACAATGCCACAGAGACACAGGGTGGCAGAGGTGTGATCTGAGGGGTGCCCTCTCTGGCTACCCTGTTGAGAGCTGGCTGCAAACAACGAGGCCAAGTCCTCCGGGGCTGCTGCGGGACGGAGAGAAGGAGATGTTGTTGCAGGTTGAATTAACAGTGCCACAGTGCCACAGTGACAGCCTGGGGAGGGAC
Organism: Geospiza fortis; assembly: GCF_000277835.1. Classification (NCBI taxonomy): domain Eukaryota; kingdom Metazoa; phylum Chordata; class Aves; order Passeriformes; family Thraupidae; genus Geospiza; species Geospiza fortis. The sequence continues at coordinate 4,852,477 of NW_005054348.1, read as the reverse complement.
CCCAGGCCCCCAAAGTCCTGGCTCCAGGGGGATGATGCCCAGGGCACAGGCCTGGCTGGACCAGCCGCAGGCTTTCCTGTCCACCACCTGGAGAGCCACGTGCTGCATCAGTGCCTGCAGCTTCCCTGGAGAGAGACGGAGATGTGCTGTGTCAGGAGGGGCACAGAGCCATGTGTCCCTGTAGTTTGCTGGAACCTTTCCATTCATTTAATGGGCTTTGGATTGGGCCCTGAATTCTCAGCTGTCCCAGCTAAATGGACTCCCCAGGCAGGCTCTTCTCTCGTTTTGGAATGAGGAGTCCATTTGAAGACCCTGCTGACCAGGAGGTTCCTGCCGTTCTTTGGCAGCAGAGCTGCCGTCCTGGAGTGAGCACTGCCCCTTGGCCACAGTGTACACCACCTGCACACATGGCTCCACACCTGCATCTGCCATCCTCTCTCTCAAGCAAGACATGCTCCACTTCCACCCCCTGCCCAGATCACCCATTTTTAACCCAATAAGGCCCAAGTGAGGTGAGGAGAACGGAACCAGTGCTCCACACTGCGTACCTCAACCCACTCTGGTCACTGAGAGCCACTGTATACACACATACTCAGGGCTGGGGGACTTGGTGATCCTGTAGAAGAAATAAATCCTGTGTGTGACTGTAGCCCTAACCTTGCTCAAGACAGAAACAGAAGAAGCCACTGGGCTGATCCATGTAGCCATCATTTCAGGAGGTGTTTCAGAAAGGCAGGACCATGCCCTTCCTTTTGCCTATTGTTTTCTGTCACTCACCAAACTCGGCACTGCTGATAATTAGCACACTTGGACAAACTTATCTTTCCAAAGGTGTTTTATTTGTAAGCAAAGATAGGTAGATACCAATGCTGTGCTGTTATGGATATATTTTCTGAAAAATCTTTTGCTAGGATTTTTTCTCCTGAGAAGCTGAGAAACCTCAGAAGAAAAGAAAAACAATAATTATCTGCTGCTGTAGAATGCAACAAGTGCATCTTTAATTAATCTCATGTAGTTGTTTTTAATTAATAGCCAATCACATTCCAGTTGTCTCAGACTCTCTAGTCAGTCACAAGATTTTATTTCCATTCCTTTCCTTTCTACCTTTCTGATGAAATACTTTCTTCTATTCTTTTAGTATAGTTTTAGTATATCATTTTCTTTTAATATAATATATATAATAAAATAATAAATCAACCTTCTAAAACATGAAGCCAAGATTCTCATCTCTTCCTTCATCCTAAAACCCCTGCAAACACCACCACACTGTGCATTTTCACAAGAGCAGAGCTGTGTGCTGTTCCAGACCTTTACCTGACAATAAATTAAAGTAGATCTTGCTGTAGCACTGAAGACTTGATGTTGCAGAGGTACTCAACCACTGATGGCCTTACTTTTGTTACTGCTGTTTCTACAGAAGCAGCATCAAGGAAGCCTAGCCAAGACCACGGCACTGACTGCAAAGTGCAGTACATCATAAGAGGTGAGCCTGCTCCATAAACCTTGGGAAGAAGAGGAAATACAGAGAAATAAAGCACTTTGGCCAAGGCTGAAAAACAAATGAGCAACAGCGATAGCAACAACACCTTCCAAGGCTCACTTTTCTGTCCAATCTGTGAGATTATGTTGCACTGAGCGCCTGCTGCCATACACACCATCATGCCTCATTTCGTATATGATGCACTGACTGATTATTGGCAGGTTGTTATGTCACTGCTCAAATTAAAACTGCTGTTCAGACTGTCACTAACAGGTTGGTTTTCAATACCTCACATCACTCTCCTTACAAAAACATTCCTTAAAGGGACACTTTTTAAGATAGATGAAGAAGATAACCACATCAGGACACTGTGGGAAGTGAGCTTGTATGCCTTGTGTAAGGTTTCATTTAGCAAAAAGCTAAGCTTATAAACAGACAAGCCTCTGCAGTCAGTGTGAGTTTTCCACTGACCTCAGACAAAAGTGGAGTTCCAGTGGTTCATGTACTTATGCACACTAAAATAAGAGGAATACATAAAGCTCACCAGCTGCAATAATTGCTTGATTATATCTGCTATCCCACTCTTTGTGTTTAGGATATCATCCCCCTCCCCTGAAGTGAATGGGGAAGGAGGATTTTCACCATCTTTGCAAACCTGCAGAAGGTGACCCACAACGGAGTAAAAATGAGATTATTCCCTAGATTTTCCTTATTTTCCTGAAGTGGAAGAACCCTTTGCCTGTTTCTGAAGGGTCTCTGCAAATTAACATGCAGCGCAACATGAAGGTGAGCTCATTAGAGCAAACTAAATTGGGGAAATTGCCTGAGCATTCAGAGCCAAGGCAGGGGATGGGATCACACTGTCCCACTATGAAGGCAGCAGGCACCAGGGGCAGAGCAGAAACCAAAGACCCAGTACTTCAGTAGGTGTTGTGGTCAGGGGAGTTGTGGCCACCAGTCAGTTCATTGTTATTTCCTGGAGAGGGAAGTCTGGGGGAGCTCACAGCCCATGGGAGCGCATCAAGGACCTGAGCTAGGGGCCCTCCCTTGCTGGTGTGTCCCAAACTTCCCTGGACTCCAGGCAAGTGTTTGAGCTTTCAAAAAATGAGGAGTTGAGTCATGACATGCCCCAGGTCTGGATTGCAATGGAATGCACTCAACTCTTGCTTTTCCTCAGGAAGTGACTCCATATGCGTTTACATAAACACACAGCCCAACATGACTGGGCAAATATTACTCAAGGTTTTGCCATTTGTCTTTGGGGTAAGACTGAGCACAGCCATGGGGTCAAAAGGTCAGAAGGTTAGGAGGGGAAAGATGGAGGGTCTACACACAACAAGTTGTTCCCCAGTCTTGGTAATAAGTCTCAGTCCTACTCGATGCCCCCATGACTCCACACAGGCCTGTCAGGTGCCTGGTTGCAAAGTTCAGTCAGTTCATCATCAGATATGGAATAAACATAGCACTCTGGTTATCATTAATAATATTTATTTTGGAAAAATATTTTAAAAATGAATTTCTTCATTAACAAAACGGTAAAAAAAATCAAATAACATTTGCACAATATTCCATAAATACATTTATATACAAAAAAATATAGTCACATAGACCCGAAGTGCCTTTGTACATATTTACCAAAAAATTTAAATTATAAAAAATGAACATCACAAAATACTCAAGCTTTACAATTATCATGAAAATATTTTTACAGATTCAAAAAAATAACACACTTTTTCTCACCTAGTAAAAACACATTTTAGTATCAAAAAAGACAATAAAGGCAGTGTTTGTGTCTCTAATTCAAGAAAAGACTGGCTCATAATAATCCAAAATATACACTTCAGGCAGTGCATGCTTCTTATGTAGTAATTAAGTCCATTCATTTAAATATATATAGAAAAGCAACTGACCATAGTGCAATGATAAAATTCATAAAAGGCAGTGCAACAGTAATCCTTGAACACAGACCCTTGCCTGATGTCCATCTTGTTTCTTTATTTTGCAGTCACTTTGCTAACTTCAGTAGAGAACCAGCTCAAGCCTGAATTTAGTTTCTCAGCAGCAGTCAGTGAAGGAATCTATCTCCCATTCCTCTTTCAGCAGCATTCATTGGGGCACGTCTCCTCTGAAATTGTTCTGAACAACCACCTTGCCATATGACCTCTGGTTTACACCTGGAAAGAGAAAACACAAGCAGAGATCAGGAGAGGTTAATGGAACATATGAAGAGGGCTGTAAGGCTGCAGAGGGTCAGGACTCTGCATAAAGCACACCAAGGAGTGGGTCAGCACACCTCAACCATTGTACCCTAGTCTACAAAACTTGTCAAACCCACAACATCCACAGCAGCAAGTCACTGAGCTTGTCTTTACAACATCCACAGCATCATAAACTCAAGCTGTCTGGATTTCAACATTACAAACCACTGTGTGGCTTTATGGAAAGGAGTTTATCCGCCCTGGCATGTATTGGATGGGAGCTGTGGACCAAGACTTTTCTCTGTTGTTCCAACCCTACTAACCTCAGTTGCTATGATGCACTCATCTTTTTCTTCTGATATGACATACACCGACTGGTACTTTGTGTCCTTTGAAGTGGAATATACTGAATCTGGTCGCTTTCTTTCAGAAGTATCACTATTGAAGGCAAAAAGAGAAAAAACAAATCAGATGACTGTTGCTTAATGCTACCTATGAGATATACACTCCCCCTTCAAAGCCAAGCTGCCCCTGCACTCAGATGTGAGATACCTCTTTAGTTGTACTGCACTCTTCTCCTCTGCCTCTGAATCATACGTTTCACACTTGGCTTCACATTTGCTGTGCTCCTCCTTAACTGAGTCCTCATTCTTGAGTTCATGCACCAAATTGTAATCCACTGATGGGTATCTGACTTTGTAGCCATTTTTATCAGAGTTATCGCTGTGAAAGTCTACTTTCTTATTTGTGTTTTTAATCTGAGTGGCACCAATGACACTTATGGAAATGTCCTTCTCGCGCTGGCAGTTTGCCAGGTTATTCATAGTCTCGGTCTCACTCCTGCAGGCATCAGGCTGGTGGTGCCTCTTCTGCACTCTGAGCCTGACGCACACGACCACGGCAGCACAGCCCAGCAGCAGCATGAGGACCAGAATAATCCCAGCGCAGACAGCAATCCAGGGGAACTGGGAGTTCTGGCCTTCCGTGTACTTTTCAGTGAAGTCCACGATGACGGGTCCCTGCGGCGTTTCGGGGAGCAGGAACTGGCAGTTGAGGCCGCCGTAGCCCCGGGCACACTCGCAGACATAGCGGTTGTTTCTCTCGTGGCAGGTGGCCCCATTGTGGCAAGGGTTGTGTTCGCATCTGCTCACCGGGGTGCTGCAGTTCTTCCCGTTGTATCCTGGGGGGCAGGTGCAGGAATAGTCATTGATGCCATCCTGGCAGGTCCCTCCGTTGACACAGGGGAAGGAGGCACAGTCATCCACGTTGTCATCGCAGTGCCTCCCAGTGAAGCCAGCCTGGCACTGGCAGATATAGGAGTTCCCCAGATCCACACACTGGGCTCCTGCAAGACAGCAAGGGGGAAGAGCTGAGTGGTGGGCAGCCAGACACAACAGCCCCCTACTCACTGCTCTTGAGGCAAAAGGTACAACCAGCAGCTGAGGAAAGTTTTCTTTTTGAGAGGTCAGCTTGACCTTTGACAAGTCTAATCCAATATAAAAAGCACATGTTTTTAAGAAAGATTTTTGTTAAGCAGATGTATTTTTCATTTTCAATTCCATCCCTTTTTTAACATTTCACTCGGCTTGAACCAGAACACTAGTCCAGGTCAGATTAACATCACATCTCATGTTACAGAGTTTGAGTGGCAATGAATAAGGAGGATTACAGTACAGAAAGTCTTCACTGGTTTAAACAAAACAGGAAAATTACTGTTACCAGATTACAAATAATAATGTTTAGCACTTGTGTGGCATTTGCATCCACAGACCTCAAATCCTTTACAAATCCTCTTTGTAAAGGATTTGAAAGTATAATCTTCCACCTTTTCATGCATGAAGCTTCAGACCAACTTACTTGGCCATAGCAATGCCATAAGAAAACACAACCTGCAGCAATGGCCCAAGCCACACCACTGCTTTCTTAGTGCAGATCCTCCTCCATCAAGTCAACTACTGAAATGACAAGGACTTTTTTACAAGAGGATATAGTGGTAGGGCAAGGCAGAATGGCTTTAAACTGAAAGAGAACAGGTTTAGATAAGATGCAATGAAAAAATTCTTTACTTGTTGCCCAGAGAAGTGGTGGATGTTCCATCCCTAGCAGTGTTCAAGGCCAGATTTGATGGAGCTTTCAACAGCCTGGTCTAGTGAAAGGTATCCTTGCCCATGCCAGGGGCTTGGAACTAGATGACCTTTAAGGTCCCTTCCAACCCAGACCATTCTATGACTATGATTAATCAGTGTGCCTTGATCAGTGTGCCTTGTTATGAGCTCCAGACCAGACACCAAAGTGTTTGCTGTTTGGCCTTACCATTAGCACAAGGGCTGGAACTGCAGTAATCGATTTTCTTTTCACAGTTGAAGCCAGAATAACCCAGTGGGCAGCGGCAGCTGTAGCCCCCGTCAGGGTTGTCAGTGCAGCGCCCACCGTTGAAGCATGGCCCGTCTGCACAAGTCATGGCACTCAGCTCACAGTTCTTCCCATAGAAGCCTGGGGGGCAGGTACAGGAATAGCTGTTCTCCAGATCCTGGGGGGAGGAAACGAGAAATTATCAAAACATTGTCTGAACTTGCTCTGAAATCCAAAAAGGGATTTTAAAAATTAGTAAAAGTGACATTAACTCCTCCCTTGGGGGAGTTTAACAAACAACTTACAGTGCAACTTCCACCATTCTTGCAAGGGTTGGCGTCACATTCATTGATTTCAATCTCGCAGTTGGAGCCTGTATACCCAGGTCGGCACGAACAAGTGTAGCTCCCCTGACCAGTGTTGGTGCACGTGGCACCATTCTTGCAGGGCTTGTGGTGGGTGCAGTAGTTCAGGTCTGTAAAAGATATATTTTCTTCTTTCAAAGAGCAGCCAAGATGCATGCTACTTTGCAAGACTAGCAGACAGTGGGTGAGCTGAAAATAGTTGCCTGCTTTCTGCATTTTAAAACAGGTGCTCAGGCAAGGACGGAGAACTCACCCTGGTTGCAGAAGAGGCCACCCCAGCCTTCCTGGCAGTTGCACTGCCATGGCTGCTGACAGGTACCATGAAGGCAGCCTGGGTATCGGATGCACTCATCACAATATCGCCCCTGCCATCCTACTCTGCACCTGAAAAAAAAGATGACAAAAAATTCTCTTCAGATTTAGACTTCTCACAGTTGGAAACCCTATCACAAACTCTGCAAACACACCGATGCCAGGGATCAAGTTTCCTAAAAGCCCTCAGTGATCCTTCATGTGAGAAAGTCATCAAGTCCAGCTGTAGCATCAGCTTTCATCAGTCCTAGCTATTTCTTCCACTTCCTTAGATAGACCCATGGTTCTGATAGTTAATTTGTTTACTCTAATAAAAAAGAGCCAAACCTTACACACAGCACTGTAAACCCATTGGGTTAATATTAATGGCACTGATGTTTGACTTATGGAACAATACATTGATCTGGCATCAACTGGATATTTCAAATTTCCATCTAATATGAAGAAAGGCTTTTAAACCAACCCTTCAAATGTCCAATGGCTTATTTAACACCAGAGCATCAACACTGAAAGACAAAGAAGGAAGCAGGAAGGGAGTGGAAAACTTACTTGCATTCCCCCGGCTTGTCACAAAAGCCGTGCTGCTCGTCACATCCAGGCAAACAAATCGCTGTAAACAAACCAAGCAGGGAAAGACATCAGCACTGGTGCCAAAACAACTCTCTTTTACAAGTCTGAGTCTGGGAGCACCTTGTGGGTGGGGAGTGAGTCCCTTTTACTAGGTTGGGGCAGTTAAGCGCAGCTGAATTAATCTCTGGAGTCTGAAGGAGTATTGATCTTGCCCCGTAACTGGGCACTTTACTTATCACCAGGGATGAGCATTCTTCTTAATACAGTTGCACACAGACAAAAGAGGGCTCACAATTGCTCCCTTCCCCACAGCCCCTCACCCCCCTTCCCTTCCCAGTGAGGGTCAGAAGTCCTTTTTTCCAATTCTATGCACACAGCTCCACCTCTTAATATCCCCCGAAAGTGTGTGTGCAGATAAGAGTGGACAGCTGGTGTGCAGGGTGCCAGTGCAAGACAGCTGCTCTATTGTCTGATTTCGCTGCAAAAAAACTTTTTTTTTTCTTATTCAAATAAATAAGTCTAAAGTTCTTCCTCCCTCCCTCCTTCCCCCCTCCGCCCTGCTCCAAAAAGGGGCGGGCGGGTGGGTGCAGCCCTGGTAAAAGAGGTAAGCGGGCCAGCGGGAGGGAGGATGAGAGAAGGGAAAAAAGGGACTTCTGCTCATTACTTCGCCTGGTTATGGAACTCATTAAGCAGGCACTGCAAAGTTTTAATTCAACAAAGCCAGCCGGAGACAATGGCATGCGAGGGGAAGGAGGGGGGAAGAAAAAGAAAGAAAGAATCAGTGCTGATAATCAGATCGCCTCCAAGATGGAAAGAATGGAGCTGGGGGCAAGGCAACGGGAAGCAATCTGCAACTGGCAGCTCCACTCACTAACGGCAAAACATTCTTTTTGCATGCACACATAAACACATCTCCCCTGCCTAGTAGGTTTGTGTCAGTGCTATAAGCTGTTTTTTTTTTTCTGAGAGGGAAAACACAGCAAAGAACGTACATAATGAGTCAAGAAAGATGGACAGCCTTCTGCTTCGCTGTGGGAATAGCAGAGATGTACAGGCATTCAAAAGTGCTGACAGCCCCAAAAGAGCTCATTATCAAAATGCTTCCTTTTTCCCCACCCCTTGACACAACTGGGCTAGGCACTTTTGATCATAGGAAAGGTTGTGGCTCTTATTTAAAACACTATCAAAGAAAATGCGAGCCCCTTTGCCTGCTGTTTATTGTGCAACATCGTATGGTGAACTGCTAAAAGCATCCTAGCACTCACTAACAGTGTGAATAATCAATCAGGAATGGTTTGATAGCAGCTCAGCTGAGACCACAGTGTAGGTGGGTTTAAAGAGAAACAAAAACACAACAAGAAGAAAGCTGAGAGGCTGCTTTACAGCCTGGAACTGTTTTCTTCCTGCCTGCCTGGCTCTTTGATGACTGCAGAGGAGCACTGGCCCAGTACGTCATCTACCAGCATATTTCAGATCCGTGTATGCACACAAACAGAGAATGCCATCACAGGCTGCAGCAGGGGCTCTGTGTGCACGTTTGGGTGTACACTGCTGTGGATCTACAAAGGGCGGAATCTCGTACAACTGGAAAGTATCTGACATCCCGAACTATCCTGTCTGTGATCTGCTTACTGTCCCAGCTTTTCCTGCTGTACCAACACACCACATTCCTCAAAAACTTCAAACTCTGGGGTATGTTTCATGTCCCTCACTACTTTATTGGTATTAATTATCATGGCAATGGGACAGAAGAGAGATGGGGAATAAGTTGAATGTTCTTGTAGCCCCATGTGCAGAAATTTCTGTTAGTGGCAGCATATGAGTACCTCAAATGAGAAATGTACAGTCTAGAAGCCATAAAGAATGTCTTGGACTTCCCAATATTTTTCTTAACACAAGGCCACAGAGGATCAGACCATAGCAAGCCTACCCATAAGGCTGTCACATGGATGTTGCCAAAGCCTAGCTCCCTCCCCTGAAGCTATGTAGGTGATGATATCAAAGTTGCGTAGTTGGAGGTGGATTGGTATAAAAAGTAGTCCTGATATATTTTAATAAATCCTCAAGCAACTGCTGAACATTTTGCTTCCAGATTGAATGGTCTAAAGCAAATGAGCAAGGGTGTAGTGTTGGCACTGACATATTGATGGCTTGAGAAGGGGCTGTCTGCATTAATTTTCTGTGGCAATGCTGAGATCTCCCATCCCTCACACTGGTAAGGCTTGGGCATGGAACCAGACATCCATCCACCATTGCTTGGTTCTCCCTCCCCATGGGGCCTGATGTCAGAGAAACAGCCCTCCACCAACCCCCAAGGGGCACCCAAGGAGACAAGGAGGTGGACACTTACGCTCAGTGCAGTACTGGCCTTTCCAGCCCGGGTTGCAGACTTTCTCTCCACGCTCTCCACAGGTGAAGTGACCAAAGGCATCATCCCGGGGCCGGCAGAAGACAGAGCAGCCTTCTCCATAGTAGTGCTCGTCACACACGAAGCGATAGGAGTACTTGAGGTCAGTGCGGCCGCTGCTGTGCAGGTCCTGGGACCACTCTTCACCCACTGCCAAGTGTCTCTGGGTGGCCAGGCGGCTGATGAGGCGCTCAGGGTTTTCTGTGGGGAAGTGGAGAGGAGAGTGGTTAGAGAGCCCAAAGCAGGCAGAGCATAGAGGGGTCTCTGGTGGGAGGGGAGCTGCAGAGTCAGGATGACATGGCTGCATTGCCAACAGGTTGGCCTCTGTTGCCACAGGTCTACTCTAGAGGAGAATGTGCTACACACTGCAGAGAAAGGGACAAAATAGGGCTTCAGGACTGGGATTATATACAGGGAAAAGTGTGTTTCAGGACACTTACCAGTGGTGAGGTCATCAGGTGAGTCTGTATGCAGAGCCTCAATTATGAGCGAGAAGGTGCCCTGTGGAAAGAAGGAGCAGACACAACCCACCAGGAGAGCATGAGAGCAGGTAGGCCCAAGGGACAGTGCCACCAGTCCCCAGGAGTTAGCAGCAATTGTCCCCCTCCCATCTTGACACTTCAAGGGGACTGGTGGCCTCTTGGAATGGCACGGGACGGGATGGATATGTGCCGATGCCCCCTCCAGCATCGCCCCCCACTTACGGGCCAGGTGAAGCCGAAGGGGAAGCGGATGGGATTGCTGAAGGCGGGGTCGGCCCCGCCCGCGCCGTCGGGGACGCTGAAGGAATTGGCGCCGAGCACGGGGGTGATGGCGCTGCCGTAGGTGCAGGGCGGCTCGGGGGACACGCTGGCCTGGTAGTGCTTGAGGCAGACGCGGAAGAAGGTCTTGCAGTCGCACTGCTGGAGCCCGCCGGCGCCGGGGCCGCCCCCGCGGCAGCAATTGCGGTTGCTGAGCAGCCCCTTCTTATTGACAAACTCCTGCAGCTTCAGCTCGAAGACCCCGGAGGAGTCGACCTGCGGGGCGAGGACAGCGGCCGTCAGCTCCCGAGCA
>NW_005054348.1:4840118-4841579 GCF_000277835.1 Geospiza fortis | reverse complement strand
CGACCTCCCATTTTGGAGGTGCAGCTCTGGTGCCCTCGCTTTCCTCCCCCTTATCTTCTCGTCAGAGGGAAAAGGGGAAAGTGTCTTTCGGGGTGAGGGAAAAAACACAGCGGCCAAAGCCGCTCGTCCCAGCAGAGCTGGAAGAGTTAGTGTCACGGTCTCCTTCTTTCAGGAGTGTCTCTGACTTTTTTTCCCTTTTGCCGATACCTCTAGACGTAGCCTGTCGGCAACTGACAGCTCTTTCGGATGGCAAAAGAAAAAGAGAGGAAAAGAGGACGGGAAAAAATTAATATTTATCTGTTAAACTCTTTTTCTTTCGCAATCCACGATGCTCCTCCTTTTCTCCAGGAAGAAAAAATAAAAATAATAAAATAAAAGCAACTTAATTCCCAACAGAGGCAGAGAAAAGGCTTCCCAAGCAAGATTAAAAATTGGCGATCTGGAAATCCCTGCAGAGGCAGCGGCGGAGGCAGCGGCGATAATTCCCGGGGCGGTGCGATTCGGGAGCGGCTCTGCGCGGCTGCGCTCGCCCTGCGCACGTCGGAGCTGGTGGGTGTCAAACAGCAGCGGTGGCGGGCAGGGCACGTCGGAGCCTTGATCCCCTTTTTTCTTTTTTCCCTTTTCCTTTTTTTTTTTTTTTTTGCAAAGGAAAAGAAGCTCTCTTTCCTTGTTGTGGGTTTACTTTTGTTTTTAGAGGAATCCCAGCCAACAAAAATAAGCTCGTGTCTCAACAGCAGCGAACAGAGCGTGTCCGGGTGTGCTCCTACGGGGGAGGGGGTGCCTGCTCTGCGCTGCTCCGCTCCGCTCCGTGCCGGCCGACTGCATGCCTAATGAGATGCAAATGAGCAGCCCCCCAATCTGGCTAGAGCTGTCACAAAGGAGCCACTTTTCCAAACCCTCCTCTCAATGGATCGCCAAATGGTCAGTGAGCTGTAAAATGTGCAACCCTCCTCCCCCTCCCCTTCGCGCTCACAAAACGTGTTCATTTACATTCCTGCAAATTTGGTAACCGCAAGAATCCCCCTTCTGCTCCGGCGAGAGGGTAACACCCCCTCTGCACCGGGGAGAGGCAGTGCAACACGCTCCGGCCGGAGAGCAGCCCCGAGGACGACGGGCTGTAATTGCCTCTTGGAACGTGCAGAGCAGCCGCCGTGACCCCAAAAAGTGACTCGGTGATCGTGACTACTCCAAGGGGCTTCTCCGGCGTTAAAGGGACGAGGGAGGTGGGAGCCACCGAACCACAGCGAGGGGAGTCCCATCCCATGAAATTCACACTGCATTTACCCTGGTGTAACCGGGGTAATTGGGGAGGGGGACAACGAACGTGGACGAAGTGACCCGGAGTTCTCTCCTCCCGAGGCTCCGCTCCCGGCGCGCATCCCGCCGGCGGAGGCACGGGGGATCCCCGGGGGTCCGGCGGCGAGGGAGGACGCGGGCGGGTTCGCGGCGGGGACTCGTGGA
>NW_005054348.1:4837740-4840103 GCF_000277835.1 Geospiza fortis | reverse complement strand
GGGTCCCGTCCCCGCCACCACCGCTGCCGGAGAGAGCCACTCGCTGCACCCGGGTCCCGCACCACTCTATGATTATTATCATCATCACCAGCAACCTCTCCCTCTCCGTCTCTCTCTCTCTCCCTCTCTCTTTTTTCGTCCTTCAGCTTAGTAAAAAGTGAGTTTGGTGTGTGTCGTTCGCGTGGCTGTCATTAAGGCCGTTTGTTATTGTGTGAGGGCTGAATCAGTTAGCTCTTTGTGCTCTCAGCTGTATGGTAATGTAGACAGCACCTGCTCCCTGCACAATGCGAGGGAGAGAAAGAGCTCCCCTCGGCGCACGCTACTGCCTCTACAACAATGTCCGCACATTTTTTAAAGAAATCCCTTCCAGCACTTCCCCCCTCCGCAACACACATACACACACACTCACATACGCGCACAAAATAAACTAGCCCAAATTTACACCAGTCGTCACCTTTATAATTTTTTTTACGTACCCATTAGACAGTACAACTTTTGTTTTGATCTTTAAAATATGGAAAGGAGTTTACTGGTGCGGTGAAAAAGGGATAGAGACTATTACTATTTGAGCAGTTTCTTAATGATGGATGGAAGCAGGGGATAAAAGTTGGAGGGCAAGTCTGGCATGTCACTCGAAGCAGGGTTTTCCACTTTGTTTAGGCCCTCTGTTTAAACACCTTTGGTAGGCGCAGGCGGATTCATTAGGATGCAAGGTGTAACTGTCTCTGTAAATGTCATTTTAATTGTAACAGATCATTTCAGAACAGATTAAGCTTGTGTGCGAAAGGAGAGGATTTGGCTACAATAACCTCACTGTAGGTATGCCGTGCTAAAAGCCTTATTATGGCGACTTTATTGGGTTGAAACGTGCATTTGCATGGCAAAATGTGGCTTCCATTGAAGCAGATGTCTTGATCACAAATTATCTTACAATGCGCTAGGAAAAAAAAAATCTTAAAGACTTCTTAAAGTAAAAGCATTGAGTAATACCAATTAAAAGAAAATCACTAATGAGTTCATTCAGCCCAGCTCTTCTTGACTGTTCCAGGACTGTAGCTGCCCACATTCATTTACTACGGGTTTGTGGCACCTACCCCAAACCCAGGCCACCTACTCCAACCCTTGGTACAAGCATCCAGATCTTGGCAACATTTTGCCACTCAACGTGCATCCTTTACACCAAATTGTAGTCGAACGAGCCATCTGCATCCAGGTGCTCTTCCTCTCACCTCTCCCCGCCCCTCGACGCATAAGCAAAAGATTAAAATGTACAGGAATGTTTGGGGGTGGGTTTTTTGCGGTTTTTTTTGGTTTGGTTTGGTTTGGTTATTTTTACCCCAGAGTTGTATTTGGGCAGAGGGGGGACCAGCGATGACATAGTGCGAGGACGTAGGGAAGGTGGCCCAGGAGGGAGCGGAGCGGATCCCCGGAGGCCCGGCCGCCCGCCCGCAGCGCCGGTTTTCACAGTACATTTCTTTTGCCACCTAGCGTCAACATCAAGTGGCTTGTCGCTGCTTCGCAAACTTTGCTGCGGCGTTATCCCCGGGAAAAAGAGAGAGAGGGGGAAAACATCGCTTCGTATGAGGTTTACTAAGCGAGTGGAGCGGGGGGGCGGGGGTGAGCGGCAATATCTTTCTTGAAATTTGGGTGGTGGCCCGGTCGGAGGAGGCGAGAAGTGATATATCAACGCGGATCTTTTAATCTACGAGAGATAGAAAGTTGGTCCATTAGCATCTCCTTGCTTAAAAAACTGGAAATAAAAAGTTACACGCGCGAGGGCTTTAACCTAGCGATAGAATAAAAAAAAAAACCAAACCGAAAAAACTTGCCCCCAAATCCTTAACAACCCCCCTTCGGTACCGGGTATTTGTTAAATTGACGTGGCACAGATTTCTCGATTACCGCTGCTGAGCGTGACTGAAAGGCGCCGTGAGAGCCGGCAGGATCCTGCCCACGGCGCTCATTCTTCTCGGGCTTAATTTATGCCACGCGATTCTGTATTGGGGAAATCAAGCAGAAAGCTCCTTTTTCTGCTTTTTTCCCCCCTCTCCCTCTCTCTTTCAGATGCTGGACTAACGGGGAGACTGTTTAACTTAAGTGTTTCTATAGGAGGCTGTTGTAGTTTAACTCCTGCCCACCAGTAGCTGAGGCGAACAAAGGAGGGACTCGAGGTCTAACTATTCATCCATTCTCTGCACTTTAATTTTCATTGATTTCGAAGACAAGGGGAGCCCTTAGGGATTCTCGCTGAAGGGGGATGACACGCCTTTAGACGCGATCAGCCCCCCAGCCAGCCATCTGCTCCCAACCAAATGGCGCTTTTTCGCTCCCAACCGCGTGTCTCTGCACCGCGCTCGCCCGCC
>NW_005054348.1:4834627-4836968 GCF_000277835.1 Geospiza fortis | reverse complement strand
GGAGGGGCGCTCCGCCGCCCTTGCCGTGTGCGGGGAGGAGGATTAAGAAGTTTAGCGTGTAGGTTAGCCCAAAGTTGCAAAGGCATGTGCTGATTAGAATAAGAAAGGGCAGTCGCGTGGCTCAGCTGGCACACAGCGAGGCCAGATGATAGATAAGCAGCTCTGGGTCTTCCCTTCCCCCCAGCCCCCTTTTTGAAATCGCAAATCATCTGCTCCGGCCCTATCCTAGCCCCTCATTTTCATTACAATGGTTGTGTGTTTACCTGTGATCCTGGGACGGGGCATTCCTTTGTCTCCCGAGGAGATTACCGCAGCCAGCTGCTCTCCAACCCTTCCCTGGGCAAATCCCGAAGTGGCCCCTATATGTGTTTTACTGATTGCACACGAGGAGAAAGCCAGATACCCCCTCCCCCGCCCCGGCCCCGTTTCTCTGCGCTACTTGTTTGTTTGGGTTTGCTCCCTGGCTCGCTTCCGACGGGATTTAGCTTGTGGGAAACTAAGAGGGATAAAATTGATCACTCGTGTGCGTGAGCTGTCATTGCTCCCAAAGTCGGAAGGGTGAAGGGCTGCTTACCTCCGCCGGGGGGCCAGAACCACGGGACCCCCCAGGGAACGACAGGACAAAAGGGGTTCGGGGAAATAAGGCTTCCCCCCTCCTTGCCCTCCCTTAGCCCTCGGGTTCCCTCCCCCATCCGTCCCGGTCTGGGACATAACTTTTCCCGAAACCTCCTGTGGGTGCCCTGAACTGGGCAGGTCCCATTCCTTCCCCTGTCGCTGCTCTGGGACACGCAGTTTCAAATGCTCTTCCTGCCTGTGCCCCCCTTGGGAGCACCTCGGCCTTGCATTTGGAGTACTGGCATCTTTGCCTGCCTTTAAATTCAAGGATACTCAAGGTCTTCACCACACCAGAAGCCACCGAACATATTTGAACTAGAAAACCTTCTGAAGTGCCTTACCTCATTAAATATCCCTTGATCCTGAAATTTATCCTGCACCCCAGCACCCCTTTTGCCCTGTCAAGCAAGGCCAGTGTAACCTCACGCAGCGCTGAGGCCTGGCTTGTCTTGGCAGCAGTGTCACAGAGGGAAGGTGAGCAATAGGACACAGATCGTGTGCAGGTGATAAAAAATGGGATGGCACTCCTCAGAAAAATGTTCTGCATAGCAGGTATGAGATTCTGCTGGATGGCTGGAAAGATCCCATTCCGCTACCAACTTCAGTAGCAATATTCACTGTCTCTGCCAGTTCTTGTAAGAAAACTCCCTCTTTTGCCCAGCATTATTAATTGTCATCTTAAGCCAGAATTATAAATAGTAGCTGCAAACCACCACGCCAGCACAGGTCCCTCTCTAGAGCCCTGTGACAGCACTGAGTGCTGCTGTACTGTGTTGCATTTCATGCATGAAGAGTTTTTGTGTTCCCCCCCTTTGCACAGTGTGTGCATCTTGCGCACTGTATGCTGGCTGCGGTGCAAAACTTGCTGCTAATAAACTTTTGGGGAGGAGAGGGGGCAGCAGTTTGATTACATGCTTCCAGAGCTTTCCAAGCCACTTCCAATTTGTGCAGTTTTTATTTCTTTCTTCATCTCTCCACGTTCAGGGTAGGCAGGGGGTGGGAGAAGGTGCGGACAAAAACTACTCTGCAGAAGGTGATTATGAGAAAGAGGATGGGTATGGATGGGGCGGGCCTGAGCTTTTGGAAATGCTCTCCCCTTTTCTGAGAGCATCTGCCCGGAGACGAACAGATGTGGGCACCTGCGGTGACAGGCCACATATGCTCCATCCTATTCACAGGCATTCAGACACAGCCACAATGGTGAGGCTTTGTGCACTCGGAGTCACCAAATATATTAATCTGCACTCCCCAGAGCACCGCGCTCTTTAATTTTTCACCGGCAATAACATCTGATCTAATCTTCCCATGGGCTCCCCCGTGTTCCTCTTGCCCCTCCCGGAAAGATGTGAAGTTATTCAGGTCCCCACCTGTTGCTGGCGGGCTGCGAGAGGGTCTCGCTCCCGGCCCGCACCCGGGGCGTTATCCCGGGATAACATGCGGCCCCCGGGGACAACGGGGGGTTCCCCTCCGCTGGCAATCGTCGGGCACGACAAAGCGAACTCGCCCCCCGCCGAAGGTCGCGCTGCCCGGGGGGACATAAATCTCCCAAGTGCGACTCGGGGGGGTTTGAAGCGATTTCGGTGCGCGACGCTTTCATGTCCCCCGCCCCGTTCCCCCGTGCCGGCCGGGTTTGTTCGGGGGCACAATGGTCCCTCCGGCCCCATTGTGGCCGCACAAAGCCCAGGGACCGCGGGCGGGGACAGCCACTGTTGACAGCGGCCCGGGC
>NW_005054348.1:4814440-4834208 GCF_000277835.1 Geospiza fortis | reverse complement strand
CGGGGGGCTCGGCCCAGCCGGGGCTGCGCGCAGCGGCCCCCCGCACCCTGCGAGGTCCTTCCGAAACCAAACTGTGATCAAAGAGGGTGGCATTCTGAACTCTGTCTTTAACTGATAGGTTTCGGGAATGCTTTTAAAAGCTCTCTATTCATTGTACTTTGTAAACTCACTTTCCTTTCTTTACCTTTTGAATACCATAAGCATGTATATTTCTTAATAAAAGAGCAAAATCTATCCTCGTTTTTCTTGTATTGTGTACTTCTCTATACGCTATTAACCTGAAATCTCCCTCACTGGGGATACTCAGGAACCATCCAAACGCAATCCTGTGCTGTGTGCTTTGGGGTAGCCCTGCTGGAGCAGGGAGGTTGGACATGTGGTTCCTTCCAGCCTTACTCATTCAGTATGAATAAATGAGTGAATTTTGTTCGGTCATACTTACCAGAATCTCTTGATACTTATATTTTTCACTGATACAAAAGCCAGAAATGGAAGGGAAAATGAATGTGTACCTATGTTTGGTTTGCAGAGGAGAAGTAAACTGTTTCAAATCGTTAAAAGCTGGGATACAGCAATGAACTATCAGCAAAAGCAGAAAAATAACAGTTCTGTTTCCAAGCAGCTTTTAAAAATATTACTGTAGAATTTCATTGTTTTCCAGTATTGCATCTTAGAATGTTGTTTTTATTTCTCTTCTTTCAGACTGCTGTGACTTTTGGAGATCAGCCATGGGTGTTAGAGGCTTGCAGGGATTTGTGGCAAGAGTTTGCCCTGATGCGTGCCAAACGGTAGATCTGAGAGAAATGGCAGAAAAGCATCGCATTGATCATCCTGACTGCCCACCTGTTATCGTGGTAGATGCCATGAGTTGTGTTAGACGCTGGTACACTCCAGAATCCTGGGTGTGCGGTGGCCAGTGGCGGGAGTACCTTGCCATTTTAGAGGATTTTATCAATGCTTTTATGGCAGCTGGTATCAAGTTGGTGTTTTACTTCGACGGGGTGGTAGAAGAGAAAAAGAGAGATGAGTGGATCAAACGGAGGATGAAGAATACTGAGGAAATAGCCAGATTATTTCAGTTTATCAAGACTCACAGGAAACAGCCAGGGAGAGAAATGTTTGTTCTTCCTTCAGCTCTGCCTACTTTTACACGTTATGCCCTGAAATCACTCGGTCAAAAAACAGTCTGCACGTTGCAAGAAGGAGACTTTGAGGTGGCTGCATATGGTTTGCAGCACAACTGTATAGGAATTCTGGGGCAAGATAGTGACTACCTCATCTATGACACATGTCCCTACTTTTCCATTGAGAACCTCCGTTTGGACAGACTGGTCACTGTTATGTACTCTCGAGAAGTTCTTTGCCGTGTGCTGGGTATTAGTTTGACACATCTTCCTCTCTTTGCGTGCTTGCTTGGCAATGATATTGTTCCAGAAAGCATGTTGGAGGGATTTTGGAACAAATGTTTAACCAACAGTCCCCACAGGAACCGCAGCTACAACAGAAGAACAAACATATTGCTGTCTGTAGCAAATTACATCTCAAAAATTCCATGCTCATACAGCAGCCTGAAACACTTGGAAGAGATTCTACCTCTGGGATCAGACAAGACGTTGCTCTGCAGAGGAGTGAACTCCTACCTTTTGCCTGGGCAGCAGTCTCCATGGGTTCCTCCCAATGAAACAAATTGTCAAATGTTATCCCTTCAACAACAATCAGCTCTCTGTCAAGATAAAGAAATCTTTCAGGTAACTTGTTTTTTAAAGCTTAATGATCACTTCATTGCCATGACTAATTAGTGGAAGTTAGTAATGAGTACATCAATCCTATTGATTTAAATTTGCTTGTGCAAGAATCTTTTGTCTGTTAAGTAGAGCCTCAGTTATGATTATTGCATGCATTAATATGAGCACAGATGCAGCACATTTAATAAAAAGTAGTTTCTCTCTTTTTGAAATGTCAGGTAGGTCATGTAATGGGGAGCAGCTCCTCTCTAGGCCAGCAGCTGGACACAGAAATGTACTTCCCATGTATTATATGATTTCCCATGTTAATATGATTTATGTATTGACTTGGTTTTTACTTTGAGAACCCACAGGTCAGCCATAAGCTGGTCAGTGATCTGCTTGGCTGTGCCTTGCAGTGGAGGTATCAAAGGTAGCTGTGCTAAGAATGCAGAAATTGAAATTGCTTGTGGTGGAGACATGGAAACTCCTACAGAATCATGTCATGGAGTCATAGAATGGTTGAGGTTGGGACTAAAGATAACCTAGTTCCAAACCCCTGCCCTGAGCAGGGAGACTTCCACTAGACCAGGTTACTCAGAGCCCCATCCAACCTGGCCTTGAATACTTCCAGGGATGATCCAACTCCTCTCTTGTCAACCTAAGCCAGTGCCTCACCACCTTCACAGCAAAGGGCTTCTTCCTAATATCTAAGCTAAACTTACTTTCTGTCGCTTTAAATCCATTTCTCCTCATCCTGTCGCTACAGACCCTTGTGAAAAGTCCCTCTTCAGCTCTTTTGTAGCCCCCTTTAGGTATTTGAAGGCTGCTCTAAGGTGTCTCCAAGAGCCTTCTCTTCTCCAGTTACACAACTCCAGCTCTCTCAGCCTGTCTTCATAGCAGAGGTGCTCCAGCCCTCTGATCATCTTTGCAGCCCTCTGGACTCACTCCAACAGGTCAAAGTCCTTCCTGTGCTGGGGATGTCAGAGCTGGACACAGCACTGCAGGTAGGGTGTCACCAGAGCAGAGGAGACAGGGAGAATCCCCTTCCTTGCCCTGCTGGTCACGCTGCCTTGGATGCAGCCCAGGGTTCAACTGGCTTTCTGGGCTGTTAGTGCATGTTGCTGGTCAAGCTCACAGGTCAAGCTGCTTACTCAGCAGCACCCTAAAGCCTTTCTTAGAGCTGCTCTCAATCCGTTCCCCATCCAGCCTGTATTTGTGGTCAGGATTGCTCTGACCCAGCTGCAGGATCTTGTACTCAGCCCTGTTGAAATTGGTGAGGTTTGCACAGGCCCACCTGTCCAGGTTCCTCTGGATGGATCCTTTCCCTCCTGCATGTGGATGGCACCACACAGCCTGGTGTCACCTTGCTGAGGGAGCACTCAATCCCGCTGTCTGTGTTCCTGGCAAAGATGTTAAGCTGTGCTGTTCCTAGTAATGACCCCCGAGGACACCACTTGTCGCTGGCCTCCCCTTGCACATCGAGCCATTGACCACAACTCTTCCAGTGTGACCATCCAACCAGTTCCTTATCCACCAAGAGGTCCATCTGTGAAATCCATGCTTCTCCAGTTCAGGGACAAGGATGTTGTATAGGACCGTGTCAAATGCAATGAGTCTGTATTTTCTCATTTTTGGTTCAGGTTAAATTATCCTTGTTTTCATTGTCCCTGAATGACCCAAAAGCGCTTCAATAGGTTTATTAATTCCCAAAGGGCAGGGGTGCAGTAGCAAGTTTTAGTTATGGCATCCCACACGGACAGGGATGCGCTGGTGCTGGGGTGAGATATGGTAAGGCAGATTGAGTCCCTCTGGGAAATTGGATATATTAGCTTAGGGTGGTGTACCTGGCTAATAGAAAATGTGCTACCTTGCATCAGAGTTTAGGGTACAGTAGAAAGTCTAGAGTACAATTCTGTCAATTCGTGACAATTAAGATAGCATATTGAGATTTTTTAAAAAATCTATACAAGGAAGTGTATTTTAGACCCTATATTAGCCATCTGTTACTCCCTGTTTTATTAGGTCCTTGTAGACTTCAAACACAGAAGCTTTTTTTTTCTTTCTCTTGCTTATCTTGAGCATTTTCTTTAAAACTATTTTTTGTTTCCTCACGTTACTCTAAAGTAACAATATAATTTACATTTTGCTTTCTAGAAAGACTATAAAACATTTTATAACTGCATTGTAACCTATGCAGTGCTCATTTCAGCTAAACTGTAGATATATTTGGGTTTTTATATTCACCACACATAGCTACAGTACATATCACTTTTGACTGTTGTAGTTAAATAGAAGAGATTTTTAAAAATCAGCAGCCATACATCATAATAAGATGTTGAAAAATCTCTTTCTGCTTGAAGTGCAAGGAATAAACAGCCAGAATGCAATTATCTAGGTTGGATTATGGCCATGACAATAGTGGCAATATCCTTATTCCTTAAGAGAATGTACCATGTGGTCTTCATGACAAATGGTCATTATTTCTTGGCTTGGTCTTTCATTTGAAGGGTAGAAGTTCTGAAGCATCATGCTGAGCTACTGCTCTAATAAAATAATAATGTTTAGAAACTCCATTGAAGAATGCCTGCCTGTTGCTGCAAGAATCCTACATGAAGCCAGTCCCTGGGCCAAGGAATTTACAGTCAAAATGTTAGACGTGTTAACTTTTCTTTTGTTTTTGTTACAAGTGTTCAAATATTTGTATATGTAATGTGTGTGCTTTGCTTCATATTTTGAAACCCATATGTAGTTCTGCTTACCTTGCACATTGTCTGAGCTTCACATAAATGGCACACAAAGCTCAATTCCCACCATGAGGGCACAGCCTCATGTTGCTGCTTCTCTCAGAAGAGCATAACTTCCTAGCTGGATCTAGGTATGAATCAGAAATATTTTTCAAGATACAGACATTGAATACAGCAATACTTTTGAAATCAGCTTGTAGTTTTTTCAGTACATAAGGATGTGTAGCTTATTGGCAAATTGCAATAAGCTAGCATTGTTGATGGTCTCATCTGTGGCTGGTTTCTGTGCAATAATTCAGTGCTTCATTAAAATCATGCTTAGAAATACTTGATACAAAAGTATACTTGATAGGATTTCATTGTTTACACATATTAGAAATATTGAAGTATTTCTTGCAGGGAAGCCTTTAATTTATTGTATAAGTGCTCTGTTGATTGACGCTGTACACAGAAAGTATGACATTTTAGTAGAATTAGTTTTGATCACTAATTACCCAGTGAATTCCTGCAGCTTTGACCTGCTGAGTTCCTGGGTTTGCAGATACTGGAATTCTGCAGAAATGGTGAATTTGTTTCTGGCCAGTGGTCCAGTAACTCCTGGTGAAAGAATCTGTGGTAGCTTCAGCCGGATGGCACAACCCAAATAGTACAACTGGCACAACACACACAGGGAATGCAGAGCTGAGAAACGTCAGTGCCTGCTCACCATATGGCACAGGTCCTGGAGAATTTGTTAGTGGCACCCCATGGAAATATTCACTCTGCTCAGCTGTTTAAATACCCCAAGTTTTGGTCTGGGATTGTGCAGTAGAAAGTCTGTCTGTCTGTGCACTTGACCAATCCAGATTGCCAGTGTTACTGGTTGCAATTCTGTGCTGATGGGCTCAGAATGATGCTGAGAGCATCTTTGTTGCTTTCTCACCTAGAAGACCCTGCTGGTACTGAGGCTGCCTGTAGCCAGCTGCTGTAGCCAGATGTGTCTGCATCCAGTGTGTGGTTAATGTGCAGCCTGGGTGATGCTGTTAATTCTGCTGTTCAGCAACATGCCTGCAGACCTGGTTTTCCTCACTAGAGTAGATATGGCATTTCTTTTCACAGTGGAGAGCTGTTGCAACGTAAAAGTGTGGTGAAATTAAGTATTCTAATTTTACCAGAATGTAAACTACACCAAGTCAGGTCAGGAAAGAAATACAGCTGTCTTATATAGTTCGTCTTGCAATAAAATTGAAAGTTTGCATTTTGTCGTGATTTCACTCACTGTTTAAAGAAAGAAGATGCATTTTCAGGTGACCAAAGGAGGGCAGCTATGCTGGAATTCATGATTAATTTTGAGAATAATTACTTTCTAGAAAACTGTTGTTCAAGCTCTTAAATTTTAAGAATTAAAGGAGGGGCTAAGAAAGGGGATTTCCTGGGGATTCCTCTCCACAAAAAGATGGATGTCTGAAAATATACTATATTGGTGTTACTTGAAAAAGCACTTGTTCCCTCCCTGGCTATTCCCTCCATTTCTACTGATAGAGAAATATCTATTTCCTCAAACAGTGAATACATTTTGTTACTTTTTGATTCTTCTTGATTTTGGTGATAATGCCTTCTTCCTTCTTTGAACTAACAGTTAGCTAAAGAACAGCATATCCAATCTGAAAATTATTCAATCTTCAATATCCTGAGTCATGGAGAGATTGAGTGCAGCAACTCCTTGGAAGATGACTATGATACAGAGATTCCTGGACAGGCACTTATCTACCGCCCTGCTCGTCAGCATATTTATTCTATCTTGTTGGAGTCTGGAAATGGTAAGTATTAAACTACTTACACCATTGTACTTTCAATTTTGAAATATGAAATTTTGAATTCATTGCTTCAGCGGCTTTCTCAGCATTTAGGATAGAAAATGCATTTAGGATTAAAAACTCCGAGCAGCTGAAATGTAATTCTTATGGAAGCAAGAGAAACTGTGAAATTCTGGGGCTTTTTCTATATGCTGCTCTATTTCAGTTCTTTTAAAGTGATTTTTAAAAATTGGAGCTTTTTTCCTTGCTAAATGGGAGGTTGTGAAAGTTGTTAATGACCGAAAAATTGAGCAAAGCAATGGTCTTTACAAGATTTTTGGAAGTTTGAAGGTATATGAAACCAAATGTTCTTGGGTAAGTGTGGCTCTCGATGAATTAGTGAGTTGTAATACACTTTTACAGAACAATAATGCACTGTTAAAGTTTTACCTTCTGTTGATTTTAAGTCTGCAATTTTCAGAGCAGTCAAATACAGTTACTGTAATAATACAAATGCAAGTAGTCATGCCAGCTATTATTAGTTCTTTCATCCAAATGCTAGAAAATATGATTTCCTTATCCAGTGGTATAAACAGATTCGGTAGCAGTTACTTATATCTGTGCTTGCATTCATCTCCTTGAAGACAGAGAGTTCTTTATTCACATCCTTGGACCAATTTCATGTTCTTAAGACTTCCATTAGTTAAGTGTTATCTTTACAGTGTCTTTCAGCCAGTGAGTTGAAAATTAAAAGTGTACTGAACTTTATTGCTTTGAATGTGTTGATTTCTCCGTGGCAATTGCTTTACATTTTATTGATGAAAGTGCACCGCCATCAAACCTAATATTCGAACTATTTGCTTAGAAAGGCACAAAAAGGTAATTAAGTACATGATTGCACTCAGCAGCCAGAGGTTGAAGTTGTGCCATAATAGGAAAACTGAATCAGAGTTTACATAGCAATTTGGAGAGAATAACAAAAATCCCAGCAGTAATCATGCACATCTGTCATTTTTCATTTTTTGGTGTACTGCCTCCAAATTTTGTAGATAATTATAACTTGGTTGGTTTTTACTTATTCATCTAAACAGCAGGATATTCATTGATGTTTTCAGAAACACCCAGGCCAAAATTCCTAATTAACAGTTGTTGCTGCAAGATGGCAGGGTAGTAGGGAGGTTAGCATTTGTGTTACAGTGGGTTTAGTACTCAGAGAAGATTAGAATTGAAATACAGAAACGTTTATTTAGAGTCATATTGAAAATGAAATTTTAATGTGAAAGTTGTCTTCTTTTAAGGAAGTGGTTTTAGAATAAAACCACAGATATCATGGGTTATTTATTCTCAGTTCAGGCTTCCAATTCTAGTGATAATTTTCTAAACTAAGCCGTCATTTAGAAAATCAGGCCTTAACCCTTCCAGAGAAAGGTAGGTAGATTGTGTCTGGATGGGTGCCTCTATTAAATCTGCATTTTCAATGCATGTGTCTACCTCTAACTGCTTTAACCATGTCCCTTCCTAGTAGCTCATGAGTTGTTTTTTTATTCCAGTGTATAGTTGCTTCTAAGTCAAGAGTGTAGATCATTAGTCACAGTCTGTATTGGTATGCATAGGTATGCGTAAGCATTAGTTTTTATGGATTCACTGCTAGACCTACAAAGGTTTGTTCTTTACGAAGTAAGTAGAATCCTTTGCCAGTTTCCCTCAGATGAGATCAAGTTGATTGGTTTTTGTAATTTGATAAGGAACAGGATGGGAAGAAGTAGTCTACACTGTCTGTAGGTTGTAGTATCATGTAGAATGACATTGGATTAGCATTATAAAAGAGTTTACTGGAACAAGACAACGAATTAAATTAATCCATGTGGAGTCTGCCACCATTTTACAGCTGCTGATGTAGCACATTTGAAGCTAATTTGACTTACTCTACACTTGCAGTTTGCAGATTACTTACTGCTAATTGGCAAAGCAGCCAAAATTTAGTAAAAGCAGTGGTTACAGTTTTAGTAAGAACAGGTTAAAGCTAATGTGAACTGTTTGCCCTACTCTGAAACAAGAGACTGTTAGTTATGAATGTCTAGATTGTGATTTCCAAAGGTGCTTAAGAGACCCACCAATCCATAGGAGCAGAATATCATATCCTTTGAAGCCATTGGCCCATACCATGCCACTTTGCCTGAAGCCATGGTGGGATGTGTTGCTTTTGCTATCAGTGCCACTTTAAATAATTTTCTTGCACAGCCACTCCTTTCAATCCTTGCACATTGTCTCAGTTGTGCTGTTGCAGCTGTTTGTGCAGCTGTGTGGTGGCCTAGTTTGAGAAACTGAAAATAGCCTCTGTCTCTCTTCCCTGCCTTTTTTGTAGTCAGGTAAACCTGGTCTGTTTCCCTATCTGGCTCTGTGTAGCCACAACCAGCTGTGCTGAAACACCCCGAGGGAATGGCAGGGAATGGGAATGAGCAAATCAGTGCCTGCCTGTAAAATATAGCAGAGCTGCTGAAACAATTGCTTATATAACATTGCCTTTGGTATAGTTTGGTGTGTGGTGCGTGTACCTTTACTCATGGAAGTGTTGGAGAATCACAGCCTTATTTTTGACCCTACAGAAATAAATAGGGTGCTGATGATGATTCTGACAACATGGCATTTGTTGTCTGTGTATTTCAAAAGTGCATTTATAATTAATTGAGCCATTCTGATCAATATGTGAAATATTGCATACAGTGATAGAAATTGTCAACATTTAAGGGTCTTTCTGAGAAAAAGTACTTCTGGAAAAATTCAAGTAGGAGGGAAAACTAACAGTAAATAATACACCCTGATAGGCCAGCCAAGCTTTCTTATGTGTGCAGAGGGTTCAGAACAAAGCCAGCAGGTTTTGGCACTAACACAGTCCATGAAAATACCTGCACCTGCATGTCCATTGCCAATTAGGAGATTATGTAATATAGCCTGAGCCTGTGGCCAGCTCCTCGAAGTCCTGGCATCACTCCCAGTTCTAACATTAGCAGGCCAGACTGATTCTTGCTTTGACACTGTCAAAACCAGTTCCTTAGCAGAATTTTTGCCAGTTATCACCAGTGACCGCTCAAAAGAGTTGGGGTTGTTGCAGGTATAGAGGAACACACTTAACAACATTTTCCAATTGTCTCGTGGTTTGCACATAGTTGAAGCTTACCTTAGGTGCTTTCACAGGTCATTCAGAATCTATTTAAACAAAGGAACTTTTATTTAATTGGTGATATTCTTTATATGCTTTGTGGGGAAAAACATTAGGGGTTTTTTCCCCAAGACATTTCCATGCAGAGAGGGTTGACATTTAGAAATCATACCTCCACTTTGTTCTTGGTATGTCAATAGGCTGTCAGTTTGCAGGACCTTGCTTTCACCTGTATTTATTTGGCTGTTTATGTGAACAGTAATATGTGTTTATTACTAATAGTAATAAAAAGCACTCAGTATAGTAATGAAAAGCACTCAGCTGATGTGGGGCTATGTCCTGTACCTACATTCACAAACATTAAAAGAATGAAACTGTAGATTTCCTATCAACTTCCCTTTTTACTGTGCATGAGTTCAATGGTTGATGTCAAAAATAATCTCTCACTGGTATTTAGAATCAAGACACATTTTGATATGTTTTTCTGTGAGTTGTGGAACTCATGAAGAGCAGTGCTTCTCATCAGCAAAGTTATTCTATTTCCATGCTTCTTTATACCATCTTAACTTCTCCTCATGTCCTTTAAAACTCCCTCCTGCAGTATATGGTGTTCCTAAGCATGTTCCCTATTGCTTCCTGCCCTTCCCAAATCCCATCTACCTTTTGTCTCATCTCTAGCTTTTCTACAGCTATTTGTGTATTGATTTGCCACTCAGTTTGTTTGTATACAACAGGTAAGTTGACTTTCCTGCCTTTCTTTCAATTGGCGCCCTAATAGAATCCCTCTGTCAGCTGAGTCTTCAGTTTCACAAACTGTTTAGGACTTTTGAAATCCATTTGAAATCACTTCTCCTTTGGCAGATTTAGTTGAAGCAAGAGCAGTGCATCCATGAATTAATTATAAGATAGATGTCCTAATTGCATTATGTTTGCCTCCTTAAGAAACCAGGCTAAAATTTAGGAGTCTGACTGAGCTGGATAAATTGAATAAAGCAGAGTAATCCACACACTAAATCTTAAAACTTAATGTTAAAACATCAGAATGTTTCCGAAAGTGACTTTGGGTTATTTAATGGAAGGATTTTGTTCATGAAATAACGTTATCATAGACAATGATTTATAATCAAGATGTGAGATTATTCAGCTATTGGAATGTACAGTTTAAGACTCTTCCCCCCTCCAGTGTAGGGATTTTAAATTTTATTTTTAATGTCATTGGTTTTTGAACAGATAAGCATGGCAAGTCATATGTAACACAGTCTCTCAATACTCCATGTGTTGGTTCTTCAGTCCTTCATCTTTATTGGGAGTTTGTGCTGCAGGTCCATGGGGAAGGAAGGAAGGTAGGAAGAAGCAGGGTTGTAAAACAGATTTTATAGTGTTCTTTTTCGCTTCTCTTACCCCTGACATTAGAAATTCATCTGAGGAATTTCTTCCCTTGCACCATAGCGCACTACTTTTTCATTCATGTCAACAGTTATCTCCAGCATTGGGCTATGAGTGAGATCAGGAAATTGTGTGACAAAACCTTTTTGGGTGGACAAGGAAATGACATGTTGGAAAGGTTTGTTTGGTTTGGTTTAATCTAGGGGAGGTTTTTGATTAGGGTTCACATGGCATCAAAAATACTTGTGCAGTAAATTTTAGGGAGTTTGGAATTGGTGATAAAAGGCAGGATTTTTAAAGGATAATGGCTTCAGTATTGGTTGAGAGACGGAAGAAATTAGAGATGCAATCCTGTGAATCTGGAAAGGGACAAGGGAAAAAAAGGAAATATTTGAAAACTCTACTCCAAGTGCCCAGGATTAGCTAAATCTCTTTAATTCATACTGTTTACCAGACCACAGAGAGGAAATTTAGGGCACTATGACTTGGGTACCATAACCAAAATGTGGACAAAATGCAAAACACCGTTGATAGTAGCACCGATTCTATGTTTGTTTGGTTTTTTTAAATGACGACTTGCATTTGAATGATTTTGAGCTGGTTCTTGTAAATTGGATAGTCTGCATTTCAAAAATTCTTAAATGCATGATTTTTTTTTTCCTGTGGGTTGGTTTGTTTGGGTTTCTTTAAGCATCAAGTAGTTAGATGCACAATTCCTGAAGTCCTTAAATTAAATTTTTAATTTAAGGGCCATCTTTAGGGGGGCTGAGCAGGTTTCAGGTTAGGGACTAGGAAAGCCACTTGAAGTATTATGTATAAACAATTCCTTTATGCTCGACAAAAGGTCTGGAACAATGGGCTATAGAAGCTCTGCATCTGATGGTGGTATGACTCCATTGCTGTCAGCTTTCAAATAGCCATCAAGGCCTCCCTATTAAGATTTTGGCTCAAACCCTGATACAGGAAACGTCAGGGCAAGTTGGGAGGTGAATCATATTAAGCTCTGCCTGGCTATGTGGCAGCATGACAATGCTGAGAGACTGAGGTAGCTCATGCAGGTCCCTGAGCTATGCCACATGCCTCCAGAGCCTCCTGAGCTGCCTTGTAGTGGGAAAGCCTAAGCCTGTTTCAGAATGTTTTCCACAGACTCTTGTATTTACAGTTTTGATTGCAGTTCCCCAGTCCAAACTCATGTTTATAGTAGGTAATTGAAACTCTCTTTATTTGTTCTGATGATTTGTCATAAAGATACTGAAACAATTTTTTCTTGGTTTGTTTCTAAAGCTGAGCAAACAAGTCATCAAGAAGTGCCTTCTGTTTAGAATCCTGATCACAGCTTATTCCAGCTGTTACAGTAGTGTCAATACTTGCATTTGACTTCCTGATCCAATTCTGTCTTTTTTAGGTGGAACCTGTCCTTCGGTAAAAGAGTGGTTTGTCTATTTTGGAAATCCTCTCAAGCAGCCGGACCTGATACAACCTGTACAACCTTCTGTTACAGGTAGAATAAAAATGCGTATAAATCCAAACTGAAAGAACCACTTCACTAAATGAGGTGGGACAATCCATCATATGTTTGATACAGAATCCAGGATGACTGTGGAGAACAAGGAGCTAAAGAGCTGCACTCTTGTAGCTGCTTTTAATTACCTTTTGTAATTATAATAGGATTCAGCTTTGAGATACAGGGTTTTTGCAGGGTCTTGTTAAACCCAGTGCTAATTGAAACATCAGTTCTAAAATGCAGACAATTTCTTAGAAGTTCTAAATACTGCTCTGAGGCCAGGATAGGTGGTGTGTGGGTCCAAATTAAAACTCATCCATTAAGCTGTTTGACAGATTGTGTTAATGAGAACAGTGGAGAATGTAAAAAGGAGTCATTTTTATATAATCTCTGACAATCCAGAGAGAGATTCTAGCTTTTAATAAAAAAAAAAAATTGGGCTGTTTCTGTGAAGCTGTTTCTGCTCTCTTAAGTATATTGTGTGGTTTTATCCTCTTCCCTTTGGTAAAAAAAAACACATTAATGAGCACTCTTAGTGAAATTGGAGTTATGAGAAATGTGCTACATTTATGAGGAAGTATCATACATTTCAGTGAAAAGATTGAGCACTGTATATATATAATTCTCTCTCTCTCTCTCTCTATATATATATACAATTGTATCATGCAGTATAAGTTTAGGATGGGAAGTAAACAATTTTATTATGTCAAGGGGAAAATTGTTCTAAGTGTTCATTTGTCCATGCAGTTGTAGTCATCCTTGATCTCACAGTCTCTCTCTCTCTCTGTCATCTGTTAGCAAATGGATCAGCAGCTCAGGGATTTTTCTAGTCTTTCATATGAAATTTATTTGTTTCGTTGATGTCTTGCTAAGAAAAGTTACTATCTATCTACTCAGTTTTTGGAGAGTAATTACCAGCACATCTTCCCTCAGCATCCAGAGCCTTCTGTAGCAGTCTTTGTACTGATATGGTCTAAATCCAAATTCAGAAGCTGACATGCAGGCACTTCTTTGTAAATTTATCGTAAATTTTCTTTTTCAGTATCCAAAGATTGCATATTTATCTTCAAATTTGAAACATATATTCAATGAGAGTCTTTGAAATCAAAGATGAAGGAAAATCAGTTGCTTTTTAGATGTCATCCTTTTCAAAATCGTTTTTAATGGACTGTTCAGAAAGAGATTGGTTATATAGACAAAGTTTTTATTTGATATGCAGCACTTTCGCTGTCCGGTACCCTTGACACAATATTAGGAGAGTGATTATCTAATTGGCTTTATGATAGCAAGAAATGGCTGTGAGATTTTTCAAATGGAATATGAGTATGCAGAGTGAAAATTGATCAGTTCGTCCTGAGCAAATGTTTTATTTCAGCATACAGTGGTCTGGGGACATGCTGCAAAACAAGGAAACAAAACTCAACAAAGTATAAACTGTACCTATGTAGTTACATTTCAAATTGTCTGGCAAATATACTGTATTTACTGTTGTGACATTTTCCCTGCCAGATAGTATACTTCCTTCCTCCCTTTCTGGAGAATGTGCTTAATCTCATGTACTCTGGTTCTATAGCTGTGCAAATATACAACACATAGAACCCACCTTCATGTTGACAATAAACAGGATTGTGAGTGTGTTTGTTTATAGCAACCACATAAGTGGAGTTTATAAAAACAGAGTCTTCTCAGATACAATCTTTACTAACTCAGGCTGTTCAAGCAGACTATTAAAAAATGGGAGGAGGACTTTTAGTGTTTATTTTTAGTGCTCTGTTGTCATTCCTTCAGCGGACAAATATTTTTCTAAAATTTTTGCAGTCCATATTTGTATGCCTTACATTCGCTCATGCATCTTTGATTTTCCACAGCATGACTTTCTAATTCACCAAATAAGGTTCTCTACGGCACATCACATTTTTCAGACAGGGATCATATTTAGAGCTAAATTTAAAGTTGTTTCAGGAAGTTAGAGTTCAAGGCTGTCAATCAATATCAGTTTACTCAAAAAGACAAAAAAGAATTTTGTCAAAAACCGATTTGAAACATAAAAAGTGCAATTAATTTGGGAAGGTTTTTTTTTTGTTTTTCTTTTTTTTTTTGGAAAAAGCTGATAACCTGATCATCAAAACTACCTTAGAGCTGTATTGAGAATATGTGGAAAATCCTGACTCTCTTCCAGTTTGATTTAGATCAAAAAGTCTAAAGAAACTGTGAACTTTAAACTATAGTGTACATTATGATAAATACTTTAAATTTTGCATTAATCTTAAAAAAAATGTAGAATTCCTACTAATTTTGTGTGTGTATAAAACAGCAGAAGTACCTTGCATCTGGAAATGTTGCAGGTGATAGACTGAATGTTAGCTTTTTTTAAAAACGAAATATCGAATCCTAAAGGCAGGATGGTAAGTAAGATGATAACTTAAAATATATTTAAAATATAGTACGTATTAACTATATTTTTTATTTTTGAGAAACAGTCTTCTGAATTAGCATCTGTGCTTGCTTGCATTGTCTGTGTCTCTTCCTTCTAGAATGTTTCTTTACACTTGAATGAATATGATTATGATTTACACACATTGACAGAGCAGCACTTATATTGATAGAAAGTGTCACTGGCAAATAAATTTTGTGTAGAAGATCCATGATCTAGGAAAATACTGTTTCACATCCATATCTTGTGAACATAGCAGCTATATTTGATATGTCTGCAGTTTATGTGGAATAGAAAAAATTATAGAGTCTTTGCTGGAAATGTATAGATTCTGCTGTTCATTTTATTTCTGACAATGCATAGGATACTGTAGCTTCATATTACAGAGTTTGGATGTACTTTCATTATTCTAATCATTGCATCCTTCATGAATGTGTCATGAATATGTTTAAGTTCAAAGTGCTGTCTCTGTCTTTAATGGTCAGATTTAATTGGCATTTGAGTTTTTCAGCCACAGTTGTTGAGAAGTTACTGTTGACTGTTCCTAGCAAGTACATTTTTATAAACTTATTTTTACTGTTTGGTATTTACATGAGCATGTAAAAATGAAGAAGTATTAAAGTTCTATTAGTGGTGTTATAAAATAAAATTTCAATAGTCATTACTTCAAATATACATGAACATTTACTATTATACATCTATATACTCAGTAATGATGTGTTTAAAGTTGCTACAAATGTGAGGATCACCTTTAAGTGTTGAGTTAAATGGTATAATAGAATTCATGCATTCCACAACTTTTGCATGTATTGCATATCCATAAATCGATTATTGAAATTCAAACAGATGAAATAAATGTTTATGTAGTCCATTGAAATGCTTTTGTTTCTCATGCTGCTTTCTATATGATAATGGTATTAAATGTGTGAGTATAAAGGAAAAAGGTAGAAAGTGATTTGTCCTTGTTTTTTTTTTTTTTAATTCATGGGTTGTCTGTTTTTCTGTTTAGGCAAGTAATATCTCACCTCCATGGAGGTCTTTTTAAAGCTCCTCTTCTTGAGATTCCTGAGGACTGCAGTTCACATAGTGCTGAATATGGTTTTCACACAATTTTGTGCCCGTTGAGAGTAATTATGTTTGCATATGTTTGTGTAATTCATGGGAAATTGCGGTTCCTACAACCCCAACAGATAATTCTATTATTACTAGTCTTTATAGTAAAGGTGTTTCAGTTAGGTACGTATAAATATGTTTTGGAGTGTTTTCCTTTTGTTACTCAGTTTCGGTTGTTTTTCAGGTTAATTTCGTAAATGTATAGACATGTTGAGAAAATTAAATATTTCTCTTGCCTCTCCAAGTACATTTCTATTTCAGAAATGTTTTCTAATTACTGTAAATAATGTAGTAAGGATATACGTAAAGCAGAGAACATTCTGAGGGTCTACTGTAGATGAATATTAGATGTGCTGTGGACTGCATTTATGGTGGTACAGTGATTAAACTTTAGGATATTTGTTTCTTTTTTTTACTTATCTTTCATTTGATATAATAGATTAGTCTTGGGTATTACATGGAATTTTATTACTTGAAGAAGAGAACTCTTCAGAAAAAAAGTGCCTTTTGTTGGTGTGTTCCTAAAGGAGACAGCATCAGGTTTTCTTTCCCAGAGTAAATAACTGATAATTTATCAGTACCCTCTTTTCCCAGGCAGTAGATGTTTCTGAAAGTGGAAGAAACTGTTTATGGAAGAGATGTCTTGAATTTTTTGTTGAGCGCTCTCAGTATAGATCTATAATCTTGAACATTGACGAAGTTAATGGTTTTACTCTGAAGAAAGAAGGGTTTCTGTTTTCAGCTATGCCCCTGGATGCAAAAGAGAACTTTTCTTTTGACTGATTCTGGGTGTATCTCTTCATGTGCAGAAACCATCAAAACTGTTTGAGTTTACCCATGTACAGCTTGTCTCACACATCAGCGTTGCTTAGGCTTGGTAGCAGAAGTTGGCTTTTTTTTGTTTCATGCATGTTATATTTAATTTTCTTCCTGGAAGTTAGTCTCTGCTGTTCTTTTTTTTCTTAAGGCAGCAATTTCCAATCTCAAAACCAGTAATGTGGGTCTTACTGTGTTGTCTGTACTACCCCATTCACTGCCACTATTTATTTTATCTCTTTCCTGCATTTCTACCTCCAATCAAGCAGCTGGTTTTTTTTCTTAATAATACATTTCCCTTAGAAATAAGGTTAGACACGTACAGATTTTATGGTAGTAGTTCTTTTTATGGTTAAAACTTTTGACAGGAGAGTTAGCTTTGAAAATAGTAAAGGAAACATCTATCAGGGAGATAAAGACAGTACTAACTTTTCTTCTGGTTTCCCCCTCTCCAAAGGATTAGTACCATTTGGTTAATGGGCTTTCCTGGCTAAATAAACATCATCTCTGTAGATTTCAGCACCTTGTCACTTTAACCATTTATTATCACCAAGTGTTCCTAACTGGTCTGCAGCTGCTGCGTGTCACATAAAAAAGGAAGAGGTGTTACCAAATGTAGCTTAATTAGTCCACATTTAAAATTCACACCTCATTTTATTTAACTACAGAAGCAACCATACTTTATGGTACGATTCTGTCTTTTATTGAGATTCCCAGGCATAACCAGTTCACTGGTGTGTTATTTCACGTGCCTTAGTGTTTATTTTGATAACAGATTAAATGTAATTTAAATGAGGAGCAAATTTTGCATTAGTCCACACGTGTCACAAGCTGGGAGATGGCAGCATGGGGTAAATATTAAGAATTTAGAGACAAGCACGAATGATACTAGAGAAAGTCTGGAAAGATCCATTATTCATAACTGATGACAGTTCTTTTGTGTGTGTTTGCAACAGTGTTTCATACAGTAGCTTAGGAAGTGAAAAACACCAGATCCCCTCCGTTTTTGTTCTCAAACTGGAATGCTCTGCAGAGGAGCCAGAGCCACACAGTGCCTGGTGGAGAGTGCCTGCTCACCACCGAGTGGCTGAGGTGTTCATTGAAACAGGTGATCAGGAGGGAGGCAGTGTGAGCATCCTTCAGGGACCCCTGATATGTTAACTCCAGCAGAGAGAGAGAAAAACAGACCTGGTGGGTCTCTGCTGAATCACTGTTTTACGATGAAGTGAGCCCCATTTAATGCTGTGCATCCCCAAGGGAAAGAACACACTTGCAGGCAAACTTTGCTCTTGCATAGGTTAAATGCTTGCTGTCTCAAGGTTGTCTATGTTATTGTAAGGGTTGAATTTAGTCCACTCTGCTTAAACATGCCTGTATTCAATAAATTTGGTTTAAATTATAGGCCATTTTTTTGTTAATTTTTTTTTCTTTCAAATGTACAAGTTTTGTCAAATACATTTTATTTTTGACTTAGTGATCCTGGCAACTGCCAAGAGCATTTCATTTCCTTTCCTGCCAGAGCAGTCATTTCCTTTCAGATTGTAATGAGGTAGACATGTTTCATCTTGTTGCTGCCAAAATAAAATAATGGATTTCTTTTGTAGGTGGAACACCTAATTTGAAAATACTGTGGCTTGCCAAGGGGCCTGACGTGGAGAGGCAACGGTATAGTACATTTCTGGCCTGCTTTCACCTTCAAGATGAGATGGAAGAGCTCCAAGCTCTGGAAGCACCTGTTGCAGGATTCTGCTGCTTGCTGGCCTATCTTATGATGCAGGTAAGAGGGATGGTTGCTTTTCCCTCAGTCAGGGCTGTCAGCCCTGATAGGTGCAAAGAACAAATAAAGTGGTTTTTGCTAGCCTGTGCTGGGCATTGCTCTTAATCCTTACTGTAGGCATAGCTGATCAAATATAATAATACTGCATTACAGTATTTTTAATTACTCCATTTAGCGTGCACCATCCTGTTCAAGAAATACTTGGGGTTTTTAGTAGCTAATCATAACTCTCACATGCCCATGACAAAACCCCCTGGGCAATCTAGCAGAGAGTATAAACTGAGGGATTTCCCCTGCTCTTTGGGACCTGTGTGCAAATTAAAGTTGCTCCTTTTGTCTTTCCTTTGTGTCATCAAAAGGAGACATTCCCTCAGGTGACTATGCAGACTGTGCAAACAGACAATATAAATATTTAGTCAGCTCTCATTGACTACTTTTTCATGCCTTCTTGTCAGTCTACTAATTTTCAAGCCAGAATTGAGGATATGGCTCTTCTCATTAAATTCTGAGTAATAGGGGATCATTAGGTAGCACTTGTTATAGTTCCAAATACTTGGCATCCTGCAGACTACCTTAATTAAAATAAAAAGGGAAACAAGATTAAATATAATATTGCTTCATTATTTACTTTTCTCTTAGGTATTTAATATATTGTCTGTACTTGCCACATTTCAAATGGTGATCTCACAAGCAGATTTTCCTCTCTGAGGATGAGCAGATTATGCATTTATCTAATCTGATAAGTTCAGTTTCACTTGTACTTAAACTGAACTGCATTTTGTCTTTTGTTTTGCTTTTTTAGACTTCAATTTCCTCAATTACAGATTTGTACTGGTGTGTGACACATGAAAACAAGTTCTCCCTGAATTTTCCTTTCATTTCCCTTGATATGTTTACTCAGACTTAGATGACATATTGAGGAAGTACATACGGGAATTACACAAATGATCCATATGGGTCTTTTTTTTCTTTAATAGAACAGAATACAAATTGAAAATTTTTTTTAAGATGATACTTATTTGAAGTGTTTTTCCTATTAGAATATGTAAATGCAGTTTCATTTATCACTATTCCACTTATTTATTGACTTATTCTGTGCACCCTTTCATAGCATGATAACTAAATTGTTTGAGAAGGGTTTCTTTAGTGAGATTAAGAAGAGGAGTAACAGGATGGAACACCTACAGAGGTGTGGATTTACTGAACCTTGATCACAGGATATTAATAAAATAGAAAAAAATGCTTGTCAGGAAAATGGTTTTCAGAACTTATTATCCAATGGCCACTGTTATAAGCAGAGACAAAATCAGACTTACAGCTCTTGGTTTCAGC
>NW_005054348.1:4776501-4814355 GCF_000277835.1 Geospiza fortis | reverse complement strand
GCAGGAGTAACAGCAGAGAGACCATGCAAAGGGCTCAGTTTGATGGAAGGTTTTTCATGGCAGTGCCAGTTTCACAAGAACTGCCCCATTTTCCTGATTCTCTTCTGCCCTCGGAGTTGAACTGATACAATCTACCAGCCTGGGGAATTGATTTGGAGTAAAATGGTTTTCACTGCTGAGTTGTTTTGAACTTTGGTTATTTCTCTGATATTGTCTGTTTGTTCTCTTGGGATGTTTGAGAGGAAACCATGAGGGCAGGAGTGTCAGTAGCCATGCTTTTAGCTGGCCATATTGCTTCCATTTGTTTTATAGCTGAGAAAACAAGGCTTGTCTAGCTGTGTTCTTGTCTTTATACTTTGCTCTTAAATTCTTATTAGAGAAGGAAGGTGAATTGTTTCCTCAGAAATTATTTAAGTTGAGGAAATTGTAAGTTGCCTTGAAGCAGGCTTGAAGTCTTCCTTCAGCTCATATGAGGGAAAATAAACTTCTTAAAAATTTCATTTCTTATAATTGAATCTAAGATAAAAATTAGTGTTTTGCAGGAACCAGCGTACAAACCAACCCATCTGGCTTCCTCAGAATGTATGTGCAAGTATTTAATGAAAACTTCAGATGCATTTTTTTTAAGAAAAAAAAAATCCATTTAAGAAACCTTAACTATGTAAAAAAAGTGTTTGTTTGAAATTTGTTTTTTTCAAGGGTACCTTTCAAATAGTCTCTAAATTAAAAACAAAAATAGTGAAAAAATTACAAAATATTAGGTCTGTCTTTAAAGTCAGCAAAGCAGCAAATGAATTCAAATCAAACAGTGAAGCCTCCAGACAAAAGGAATTTTCTCAATCAGTTTCTAACAGTTTTGGATTAAATCTGACAGTGGAACTGTGATAACTCACCAAGTTTGATTACTGAATAAAATATTTCTCTGAAGAAGTGTTTTTACATTCATAAGCATTTTTGGCTGATCTGCTCTGTTAGGGCATTTTCTTGCTGTTGTCCTTGCAAGCAATCTTTGATTTCTTTTTCTTAGGACAAAATTGTGCAGGTACTAAGAATTGTTTGTAGATAAAACTCACTTTTTCTGTTACTTCAGTGTATGAAATGTGCAGGTTTAGTAAACCTCTCTTCTTGCCAGCTACACAAAGGTGACACCTGACTTGAATTACAGGGTAAAGGAGGGTCATTATCAGATCTTAGCAGACAGGTGGAGTTTATGAATACCAAGGAGCATTTTGAAAGCTTAAAATGTTTCTGATATCCCTCACATTCTTGTGCCTTATGCAAGATTTAACAGCGTCATAGAGGAGAAAGTATTTTACAGTGGGACAAGCAGTGGGGCTTGATTTATCAAAAAAAAATTCTGAATAGTGGTTGAATGATTTTTATCTTATTAAAAGGAAGGCAATGCAGAGGTTCTGGCAGCTTCTTAAGTGTTTGGTACACCCACAATGCACATTTCCACATTTTGCAGGAGAAACCTTTCCTCAAGTTCCAAATGATAAGGAATTGTAACGCTCTGTGGATCTCACTTTGGACACTGTATGTCCTCAGCTGCTGTAACAGATAAGTGGTCTTGGTGCACTTGTGTAATACACAGTGTTTTATGGGAGGAAGGAAAGGATTGGAACTCCACTGGTAGTGTCATGGAATCATGCCAGCTGCTCTCAAGGTGCTGTGTTTCTTCTGAGCTGATCATGTGCCTCTGCAACATCTCTAAACACTTTTTCACAGCAGAAAAAGTGCCCACTTTACTGATAAAAGTGAACTGTTGCATCAATATAGACTTGTCATTTCCTTTTCCCCACTTGGACATTTTAGGTTTTAGTTTTAAGTTTTTTCTGCTTCCATAATTAGCCTTAAAACCTGAAAGAAATCAAATATGTTTTGATAAATCCTGAAATTTAGGTTAAAATAGGTAATTGAAATTTTTTTGAATATTTTTGTAATTTCTAACAGATAAATGTGTAAGCATTTTTAAAAATTCCTAATGGTCATCATATCTGTGGCTCATTGAGCTGGTTTTTATGCTGTGTCTTGATTATAAAGGATTTTTTTTAATTTTTTAAAATATTTTTTTAATTTTTTTTTTACTATGCTTGATGTAACAGAGAGGGAGAAATTTCCTGTTATTAAGAAACTCCAAGGAAAGTGAAGAAGAGAAAAATGAAGGGTGGGCATTTTGTTTGGTGTGTGGAAATCCATGTGTATACTCTATACACAAGCATTGGGGTATTGCTTCAAGCTGTGAAAGAAAGTATTTTGTTCCCTGTATGTTTTCCTAGATGATGCATTCCTGGTGGTCATCATTGAGGTCACTGTTCCAAGTTTGATGTGCTTGAGCAAGAGGATTCAATTTTCACAAAGGTCCTCTTCAGAGCCTTCAGATAATGTGTCATTTTTTCATCTGTTTTAGGTCAGTAGCCTCTCTCTGGAGGACTTAAATGCATTTCTGGCACTCATTCTCTGCCTCAAAGGGAAATCAGCAGCTCAACTGACAGGCCTGCAGGTATGCACTGGAATAATTTTGTAGCATGAAATACTCATGGAAACATTGTGATGAATGTTTTGGGGATAAATCATTTTACATTCGTTTTTTTACAAATACAGGAGCTAAGGGTCGGGGTAAATATGTAGGCTTTTCTTGTGCTATATTTTGTGTGAGTACTTGTAATTGCTAATCACACAAAAAATTAAAATGGAAGGGACATTTTGTTGCAGTCCTAGAGTGAGGAAATTATTCTCAGATTTCTTCCTTCCTTAGCTTCCAAACTTCCATCTGATGAAAAATTGGTAATGTGAATCTGGTCATACAACATTGCTTCATTTTTTATACTGAGGAGGATTTTGGTTTTGGACGTGAGTTATATGAAAATCTCTAGATTAAATTAAATTTTGGTATTACTGCTTGAGGGAGAATATGAACAGTATAAACCTAACCAGAAAAAAGTTACCTAATGTGACTCATTGCAGTGAAAACTATTTGGACTACACTGTTCTGTAACTATTTGGAAGTTCTTTTAAATATTTTATATATACTCCATGCAAATCTGGTTTTTTTTCATTTCTTATCTTCTGCCTTTCCACATGTGGATTGAAGGTTCCTAGATGGTTACTGCAGAAGAACCATTTAAAAAATTCTTCCTGCACATGAAATTATGCAAGAGTGTTTTTGATTTCATAGCCTGAAATTGCAATCAAAGTGTTCGAAACGTGTAGCACAGACTCAACATGTCAATTGCTATTTGAGTTGTGGGTTTACATAAAAGTAAGTGGGAAAGGGTTAGAAATGGTTAGAACCTTAACATATCTTCATTCTGTAAATCTTGCTTGCATTTCCAATAATTTCCCTGTTTCTTTGAACAGTCCATGAGAGAATTTTGGAAGTACTTTTTTTGTTGGTCTCAAGGTAATGCTCCTGTTACTGTCCACTTGTTTCTAGTGCACAAGTACCAAAATAACAAAACCAGTGTGATCCCAGTTCCATTATTTGATTCCTTATAACAGATGAAGTCCAGTCTCCTACAAGTTTCTTCAGAGTTATCACAAATTTGACTTGTAGCTGACTGTGTAACAAAAAGGAAGCAATGGAATGAAGGCAATATGGAACACAGCAGAAATGTAGGATTTATTTCTGTCGTACATTACTGCACATAGTGCTGCACTCAGCATTGGGAGGATCAGTACCTCAAGTCTGTGTGGCAGTCATTCAGCAGCAGCATAAGGGAAATCAAGGCCAAGCAGGAAGTGTTGAAACAACTTGTTTATAAATGCATTTACAGGGATTGTTACATAAGTTTCTAAAGTGCTTCTAAGTTTATTCTGCTTGAATTAGAGGCCTTTGTTTGATTCATTTGTGTTGTGGCTCTTTGGAAATACAAATCTGCATCCAAATGCATAACATTAATCAATGTATGCTGCTTATCAGCATTGTGCTGATTAAAAGTTGTTCACAAGATTTTGTTATTTGCCCACAAAGCTTATGGCAGATTAGCTGTGCACACAGAAGTGCAGGAAATGTGAAGCTGGTCTTACCCTGTGTCATGTACCACTTTATGAAGTGGACAGAATGTCGTTGGAATTGACTTCTGATGCCGTTGCCAACTCCTTTCCAAAGTTATGTCACTCTGCTGCTTATACAAGCACTTCATGCACTGTCCCACAATTCCTTCTGCTGTGCTAGAAACCAGCACAAGATCCATGTAACATAGCTGAAATTTTTTGTATCAGGCCACTTCGTAGATCAGCTCCTTGTCTTATTCTGTCAAAATTCACGGTAGTGCCTTTGGTAATAGTTTGAGCCAGAATAAATCCTTCTGAAGGGAATAGTGAGGAAAGATTTTGGTCTCTTTCTCTTCTGAGATCGTGAATACATAAATAAGAGTTTCAAAACTTTCCCTCATTGCCTTCAAATTAACCTCTTTTCCTGTGTTTTGATGACCTGAATTTCCCTGTGGAAAAAAGTTGCTGTTTCTCAGTTGTATGTGTATCTGTGTCGTGTCAAGCTGTATCAAGAATAGAGAACTTAATGATGTCCTGGGAATTCTCTCTTGAAAGGGCAGGGGACTAAATAAATAGAATATCTTATATAAATATTCTAAGAATAATGATCAGTAAAGCTAACTTTCTGAGAATTACCATTTAAGCATCTAATTTTCAAGATCCCATCTCAGAATAGCTTAAACAGTTTTTACTCATTACTGTGTTTATTTAGTCCTTTTACAAACTTGGGTTATGCTCAGTAGAGTTATTAATTTGATAGTTAGTGAATAAGGTTTCAATAGGTATTTAACAGCTTTATTTTCTAGATATTTGTGTTTAAAATCAAAGGATCCAAGAGCAATGAATTACACTAACATGAGGTTGATTAATAAATTGAGTTTACTGTAAGAAATCAGGAATAGAGTTTAATCGGTTTACCATAGTTTTTGTTCTCCATTGAAAAGTTAAAAACAATTCCTAGAAACAGCTAAATCACAGAGCTTCCAAAGAAAATGGTAAAATTAGTCAGCATCTGCAAAATTTTATGAAGATATTTTCTCATTTGCCATTTTGGACTTAACATTATAGTATTATTTAAATGTAGAAAAAAATGTTTATTTCTTGTAAGTATTTCTTTGAAGAACACTAATTTGATTTTTATAAAAATACCTCTTTCTGTAAAGAAGTCAATTAGCAAATATGTTTTAGCAGAATACTTAACTTCCAATTTGAAATATGAGAGGAGATATAAATAGAGCCCATTCTGATGGAATGAAGTGAGCATTTCAGCATTCACTTTCAAATCTCCTTTCTAATATGCTGTCCATATTTCATAGTTAATGAGATCCATAAACCCACAAGTCTATGAAACAGAAAAGTCTATGGTTTGAATAAAGTGGGTTAAAGCCATAAAAAATATAGTTTATCTCACGCTGAAAGAAAGTGGGCTGTGAACATGTAACAACACTGTACATTAAATATTACTTTCTGAGAATAACATAATGTTTATACATGAAGATTTGATTATTTTTCAAGATCGATGGTTTCAAAATACCAAAACGTGCACACGATAAAAAAGACATTTTTCTGGTTAGATTTTTTCTAATTTTCTTGTAGTGCCCCCCTTATATGGTAGATTAGCATTCTACTTTGCCCAAGCCTCCCATAGAGCTTATACATAAGGTCAGAATTAAATTTTGGACCCCAGGTTGTCTAGTTCCCTTCTTTCTATTTAAGTCTGGTGTGTGGTGTTGGCAAAAAGCCCAGAAAGCCATCAGTCTAACTTGGAGGCCATTGCAGAGAAAAAGAGGCACCAGCAGTTGTGCTTCCAGACTCATTTCTTACATTGTGCTGGCCCTGGTTGTTTACAAGTACAATTACAATAATGCATGTAAAACACTGCCCAGACAGGAAAAACTATAATGATTTATAAATACAATTATGTTTTTTCTAAGATTTCACTAAATATGTGACAATATGAAAAAATTGTGTTGGAAGTGTAAAGCTGTGAATCACATCTTTTTTGAAAGTTGTGAGCCAAGATGAGATGGAAAACTTTGGTTAAAAAGGAAATAAAAACTGGAAATCGGTAGATGAATTTTGGGTCCTGATAAATTATTTTAGAAATGAAATGTATGTCAGAAAATAGGAAATCAAAGTTAATAGCAGGTGT
Source organism: Geospiza fortis (assembly GCF_000277835.1). NCBI lineage: Eukaryota > Metazoa > Chordata > Aves > Passeriformes > Thraupidae > Geospiza > Geospiza fortis. The sequence goes on along the minus strand of NW_005054348.1, from coordinate 4,808,207 downwards.
GTGGGTGGACATACACATCACTGCTGGAATTTGGGACATTTGCAAACCCTTGGAAACTTTGCTTTAGAATGTCCCATTTTGCCAGAATATCTGCTTAAGAGTAACAACATCTTTTGTACCACTTGTAAAAGGAGCAGTTTGGCTGTGGATGAGGTATAAAACAGTCAAGCACTGAAATATATTCCTTCAATTTTTTGAGAGCTTTTTGTTATTTAAAATTGTTACTGATGTGAAATGAGCACAGTAATTTTAGATGAAATGATGAGATTCAAAGAGTCTTTGCTACTTGTTTGCAAATGAACTTTCACACAATATGTATTAGGTATTATTTCATTTACTTTTGGGATAATAATAATAATAAGTACTCAGCAAACTAGGTAACTAGTTTGAAAGCTGGAAATAGCTTTAGCAAGAATCTTAGTTGCACAGAACTTTTGAGTATTTTTCATTGTGCAGTGTCATGGAAGCAAAATTACCTTGGTTTACCTTGGTATTATACCAATATTACACAAGGTACTTTTCTGTGATTATTTTCCTGAGGGATACTTGGCCACATCCATGTAAAATAGCACTATGTTTTAGAGTCATAAGTAGTAGTGTAGGTGTCTTGGTTGGGATCCCTCAGATTTAAAGGATGTTGCTACATCTGTTCTGTGTTTTTTCTTCTGTGCCATGCAGATTGAAATACATAAACAATACCCAGATTCTGAACACTCAATAATTTCAATTTCCTGATGTGTTGGCAAGCCAAGCTATGTTTGTCAACACCATGATGTGTGATATTTTTCAAACAGACCCCAAACAGCCTTTGTGAGTTGTCTGTATTTGTCAAAATATGATTGTTGAAAAAAAAATCCTTTTTTCCCCCAAGGAGTGTATGTTTATTGTGTCTGTGTGACTGTTTCCTAATTAATATTTGCTTGAACTCTAATTGGATTGAATAAAACATAAAATGCAAATAAGAATATTGTAAAGATCTTAGGGATAAACCCTTCTTATATACAAAGGACCTGCTTCTGTAATGTACATTAGTAGTAACTAAAATGGAATTTGAGTGCATTCCCAGATGCTTTACTGAATCAGGGTTCATATTCCCTCAAAATTTGCATCTGTCAAAAGTGTTCTAAAAATTATAGGCAGGATTGTAACTGGCAGGTGGTGGAGAGCAGGGGGGATTGAGGTGATTTGCTGATCTTGGCGTTGCTCCCCAGCCCATTTTCTCATCTTTAGGTTTCCTTAGTGTTCTGGGCTAATCTGGAACTAAAGTGCAGCAGTATGGGATGTGATTTCAAGTTGGTATTGGTTCAATCCCTGTTCAAAATTAGAAATATTCTTCTCATATACTCAAGATCTTAAATGAACCAGTCCAAATAGAGCAGTTCCACTGCACTTATATGGGTCGAGTATTAGTGCAAATACAATTATATTTCAGGAGCTGTAGTTACTCACCGCTTACAGCACTTTTCGAAGACCCATCTCTAAATTTGTGGCTATTTTCATAAGCATCTTTTAAAGTTCTGAATAAAGTTTTCTTAGTCTATTGACAACTAGTTCCGCCTTTTTTGCTGCTGTTGGTTCATAAGCATATTAAAAAGAAATTTTGGGCATAACTAACCTATTCAACTTGCAGACAATGTTGGTGTTCTACCCCACTCTCCCCATTTTCTTCTTGACAAAATTTGGTATATTTATTAGTATCATTAGAGTCTATTTTCCTGAACATTTTTTGCAGTTGACGTGAGCCCCAGTGCCAGAATTCACATAGCTGTGTCAATTCTATTATATGAAACTGGCACAAATACAAACCACAGCATAACTAGATCACAGAACTGTCAAGGTTGGAAGAGGCCTCCAAGATCATCTAGTCCAACCATCAGCCCAGCACCACCATATTTAACATATTCAACAAATTTAACATATTTACCCCTAAACAACATACCCAGGTGCCATCTTCTGTTGCTTCTTGAACACTTCCAGAGATGGCAACTTCACCACCTCCCTGGGCAACTTACTCCAGTGCCTAACCACTCCTGCAGTAAAAAAAATTTCCTATTTTCTAATCTTTATTTCTCCTAGCGCAGCTTAAGGCCATTTTTCTCTCATCCTTTCACTTGGAGCATGGCAGAAGTGACCAACCCCCACCTCACTGCAGCCTCCTTTTGGGTAGCCGTGGAGAGCTGAGCTGTAGGTCATCTCTTCTACTTTGTGAAAAAAATTCATTTGTTTAGATGGAAAATCTTGCTCAAGGTTTTGAGCAAGGGTCTTAAAAAGAGGATTTTTATTCCTTAGTGGAAGATGGTCTTGCATGTTTCTGGATAATTGTGTTAAGTTTGCTGTGTGTTTCTGTGAGTTTTCCCCTTTACTGTCCTGTAGCTCATAATTAGCAAGGTTTCAACAACATGGAAATGCAGCAATGTTTCAGTTATAAATTGCTTTTAGACTGTATATAGCTTAAAGAATATTTCAGGATTCTTAAGGTAGAAGACACTCTGGAATTTCAGATAACAAAATTCCTGTTAATTTTTAATCCATGCCAAATAATATTGCAGGAAGTGAAACGTTTGTTAGTAGTGAGGGTAATAAAGCTCTCCCAAAATATCAAGCAAACTGACAGCTTTGAAAAAGTCAGAGATAACTTATTACAGAGAGGGGAAAATAAATATTTCTGGTATCAATTGGCATTTTCCTGCCAAGTATGTGTTGGTCAAAGTGTACGTTTACTTCTGAGTTCAATAGTTCTCACTTCCTTGCATATCGTATGCTGGAAGGAGCCAGCAGCCCGTGGGGGTTGGAGGTGGTGTTTGCATGGCGTGGGTGGGGTTGCTCCCCGCTGCCTTTGAGGGCTGCCCTGTGTCCCCCAGGGCAGGTGACATCCAGGGGCAGGAGCAGGGAGGGAGCGGCGCTGTCGGGAAGCGGTGGCACGCGCGCACCTGCCCGGCATCTGCTCGGGGCACCTGCACCTGCCCGCGCCTCTGGCACGCCCCAGCGGCAATACCAGCTGCACATCTGGCCCTGGAAAAAGGAGCAGATGGCTGTGTGCAGCTTCAGAGAAGCCAAGTGTTTGCTGAAATGAGCACTGAGAGGTGGATGCATTTATAGGCATGTGGCTACAGTGCTTTGCTGGACCTACTGGAGGTTTTCAAATTACTATAGTAGAAATGTTCATCTGGAAGATGTCAGAAACAGCAAGAGCTGAGTTGTTCCCTTTCTTTTTAGGTGTATTCTTGATTGACATGGCCACTGTCCAGGGCTTGAAAGTCGAGACAGTGTCCAGTTCCTATCTGTTGCTTCTTCTATGACTTTGGTCAAATTGTTCAGTTTTTTGTTCTTGCTTGTAACGCTAGTCTCAATAATATAAGTTTTTTAGCCAAAATTGCTGTGTGAAAGTGAACTTTTAATATGCTAACAGTAATATTGATGTCATACATGTATTCTCCTCCCCTTCATCCTTGTTTTGGGATTATTTCTTTTGATGTTCACTGAGAAACAGCTGAGATGTGCTTGAAGGAACTTTTTCTAAAGAAATGGAGCTGTATTAAGAGAAAAGTGATAAAAGTACGTTATAATATCCCTTACCAGCATTACTTTTTAGCATCTAAAGACATCATCACTTATTAAGACATTTTAATCCCAATGTTACACATGAGGAAAGAACAGGGACAATAAATACCAAATGTGTAAAGGTAGTTGTGTATTACCTCCAAAGAAAATTAGTGATTTATGGAGAGATGTAGTTAATTGTTTGTAATCTCATCAGCATGTCAGCATGTTTAACTTTCTAGCAAAATCATACAATTGTATGTTGTATTTGTACCCTGAGGCTCCAGTACAACAGAGAAATAGTTCAGCCTAGGAGCAATAGTAAGTAGTATTTTTCAATTACAGGAGTCTGAAAGCGTAGTGGTGTTCTGCAGGAAGTTTATTTTGGCACATCACCTTCTGCATCAAAAAAAAAGGGGGGGAAAAAAGGTATCCTTTGTTTTAAAATGGCTGGGGATCAGTTCCTGAGGCTGAAATGTTATCAGCAAAGTGCCTGCAGAGTCCAATGCTGGCTGAAGGGCTGCAATGCCGAAGTTTGGCTTGTTACAGAGCATGCATTTTCTTTAAAACAACATTCTTCTCTGTATTCAATAAGTCTTTAAAAATGACCAAGTTACTCTCACATGAACTGTATCACTGTTTATTTTTAATTTGCTCTGACATAGTGCTAACACAAGAAAATGTAAAATACTACCTGTAAATAATTTTATTTTTGTTAGACCTACATTTTTAGTCAGTTCTTGAATAGCTCAGAAGACCATCTTTATGCAACAGCTGTGTGCACCAAACAAGGTTTCTCTAATTTCTCTGTATGCATTCATCTAAACCACAGCACAGGGTTGGCATTCTTGTGCAAAAGGCAGCAACTTTCAAGCTGTCTGGCAGTTTTCCATTTTGAAAGGAATAGGTGTTCTGGAAGTGGATACTCTACTAAGTGGTAGCTTAGTTTCAAATGAAATCCTGATATCTTGAACATCCCTGATCACAGGTTACAGTTTGTCAGTTCCCTTCACAGGTCATCTGAAATGCTGCTGCGTGACTCATTTGATTTGTCTTGGAGCTTGGGATTGTCATGAAATAGAAGCAGACAAGTTCTTCTTTTCCTTCTCAACCTGTGGACTTAACACCTAGAAAATTCCTTAGCCAGAACTGTTTGCTGTGGCCCATATCACTTCAAAGGGTGAACCACAGTATCAACAATCTTACCGTGCAGCTGCTTTGCAGTACAAAGAAACTCAAGGGGGGGGAAAAACTACAAAACCTATATTGCACTGGCAAGCAATATTTGCTCTACTGGAATTCTCTACACAAGGTATCTTGGTTCAATGACAGTTTTATTTGAAGAATAACAGTTGTGATAATGTTTCTGGAAGCTGCAGTGCTTCAGACATGCTAAATTTTGCCAGGTCTAATTCTGTGAAATTCACCTATCTTTCTGTTGTTTGCAGTGTGAAATAAAGCAGACCCTTAAGAAATATAAACTCAAACAGCTTAAGAGAGAGGATGATCCCCATTAGTACAATTGAATAAATCTTGAACCTCCACTCTGAATCTAGGGAGGAAAATAAAGAATACTGATTTTTAAGCTTGGCTAATTAAGCCTGGGACAATTGTAGCAGCCAACTGAGCAGTTGCAGGCCTAAGCAGCTGTCATTTGCCAATGGAGTCTGAGGCTCTGGAAGGACAGACTCCATCAGCAAAGGCAGCCAAGCACACTCTGCCTAGTAGTTCTGTTGGTGGCAGAATTTTTACGCCTAAAACTGTGTTCCATGGACCAGTCCTATGATTGAACAAAGGGATAGTACTGGATTAAGGTGTGGATAAGGACTTCAGATCAGGAGTATGGTCAGGATGAGGGAGCAGCAAATGAAGACCCTCATTTTGAAGATTTTGGTAATGGAGCTAGGCAGTGTAGAGTAGAATACAGAAATATATAGTGAATGTCAGAAAGTAAAAGAGTGGAAAAAGCTTGGTGTTTGAAGCCTTACAGTGGAAAGTTACTGGGAGAGAAGTGACCTTTTGCATGCTTTCTAAATTTTTTCTCTGTGTCCCCTAATAACGTTTGAATGTGTTGGCCAATTTCAGCTGCACTTGACAGAAACATAGGAGTCTGGGAGAGCAATACTTACTGCTGGTTGTTTTAAATAGACAGCAGGGAAGATGGGGAAGGCACTCCAAGTTGCCCAACAGGACAAAACTTTATTGTGGCATCACTTTTATTAGGGCATCCATGTGAGAGGGAGACATCACTACAGGGGGCTACAAGAATTTTTACAGTCCCAGAAAATTAAAATGTGTTTCCCTACCAACTAAATTCAGCTCTATCCATGTGATGGAAAGGTGAGGAGGTTCAAGGATAAGTATGAATCCAAAAACATGAACAAATATTTAAGACACTAAAAATTAAAATCCATTCACATTTGTGGACGGGACGTGGCTGCTGGCTGGGCTGCAGTCAGATGGTTAGCTTGGTGACTATATTCCAAAATTGATGTCAGCATTCTGTAGATGTCATAAGTACTGTGAACTGTCACTAGCACTTTAGATCAGAGTTGAGCAGTTGTGGCTAAAATAAGGGAAGTAATGTTATTTTAGTCTTTCTGCAGGTGTTAATGTGCTGTCCGTTGCAGAATTGAATAAATAAGCTGAGAGGACAAAATTTTTTAATTGTGAAATTAATTATCACAGAAATGTCACTTATGCTAGGGTTTGTTGTGGATATGATAAAGATTTCTAATAAAAGCAACTGTTTATGAAAATTAAACAAGAAACGAGATATAATCTTTTTGGAACTGAAGGAAATTTTTTCTAGTTGCAAATTGGTTAGCAGTAATACTTTTGCGTTATTATTTGTGCTTAATGGTGCGTAATGGTAAAAGCAATATTTAATTTTTTTTAAAGTTTACTTCAGAGATGGTTTTGGTTTAATGTAAATACGAGTGTTGTTCCACAGAGAAGTATCATTTTACATCAAAGTCCTGATAAAACACAGTAAATAAACTTTCCTGAACATATAAATACTAAACAATTGGGTTGTTTACAGCTAAATATTTACTTCAAAGTCTTAGAAGTGTTTAAAAACTGGTTTTTCTAGTTTCTGTTGCAGCCAATGCCCTCATAGGATCTCTTTTCAATCCCCGTTTTCCTTTGCACACACCTTGTTTAAGCAGGAAGAGCTTAATTTAAGCCATAATCTTTCATCAGAATAAACCTTAGTCTGTTTTCAAAATACTGGCGCTCCTCTCCCCCCTCAGTTTGACAGGGCCCAGCAGCTTATTGCTTAAAGCTGACTGATGTCTAGTAAATGCACTATTTCACCAGCCCACCTGTGCAGGGTGACACTCCTGTAATTTACCAACATTGCACCAGTGTAAGTTATCCTTTTCTCAAGAACAGAGGGTAGAGCTCCAGTGTGCAGGGGCTTCAGCATCCTTTGCCTGCTCCCACTAGGAATTTATAGTAATGGCTGAAGGCAGGACAGTCTGCTCTCTGTCTTGGGTTGAGGTTGTTTGGTGATGCTTTCCATTGCAAGGACTTGTCTCAGCGGAGCGTTCGTCTCTCTATATTTAGAACACGGTGTGCCTTAGAGCTCTCAGGCAAAGCTAAGCCTTACTGTTCTAGTGACAAGTTCCTGAGATAGGATCTACCTGCTGCCTTTATGGCTCAAGCACAAATTGCCTATGGTTAAATATTTGATCATTTAAGATACAGGTGGCTGCTAGGAGAGTTGATGTAAGAAGCAGCAATGCTGATGATATATTGACTGAGTTCAAATGGATCTAAAAGGAGCTGGTTAAACCAGACAAGTACATAGATTTTGATCACTACCACTTGAATTCCAGCAGTTTATTGCATGGGACAAATTACATTGATTTGTAACTATTGTTGTTGAATTGATTCATTTTAACTAGAAATCATCTAATACTAACCTGTCCATGAGAGTTATATTTTCCCTTTTATCACAAAAACAGATATGTTCTTTTATAGGTGCGTGAGGAAGGTGGGGAAGGGAGGAGTGGAGAAATGCATTATGTAATTTTAAAGCTTTTCCTTTTTAAATTTCTATGTCAAAATGTTAGCCATAGTCATGTCTTCTGTATTGAACTTCACCACAGGAAGGAAGCAACAGAACAGGAAAAAGGTAAACTCTAATTTAAGTAACAATTACTAATACAGACCTTTTACATTGAAAAAAAAACATGCCCAGAATGTTGTTGAAAATCCTACTAAAGAAACATGTTTTTAAATGAAATGTTGTATTTATTACATTGAGATACAGAGGACATGTAAAGTACCACAAGTAAAGAACTGTGAAATTGTCATCATATATTTTCTCCTTGGTTTCAAGAAATTCAGATGGTGAGATGGCTTTGCTGTGTCTGGTGACATCTGGCATGTTCAGATACTCACCCTCACATTTCTACTGTAATAGAACCTATTTATTATAATTTTGACAGAATTTGAAGCTTTTAAACTCCAATCAGTTGAGGGACAAACAATTTTTTTAGTATGCTCCTGGAAATAGTTTGTGCAGCTTTCAAAATGCATTGTATAAGGTTTACACCTCTATCAAAAAATCCCTTCTGAATCTACAAAGAAGAGTCAGAGGACTACTAGTATTTCCTTAAAACATCCTGATTATTTTTTTTAATTATTATTTTGTTAGATGAAATTTGAATTGGAAATTTGCATTTCATATGCAAGATCCATGTATTTTCTCTTCCTGTAAGTTAAAACTTCATCAGGATGTGCAGTCTCGGTCTAGACTTGCAAAGTGCTGCTGTGAGCAAACACCTTCCACCCTGCCAAGCCTCTTTCTGTCACCAATGCACATGCACACAGCCACAGAGATTGGCCTGAACTCAGTGATATAAGTCTTCTAGCAAAGAGATTTCTGAAATTTTTAGAAAAAAACTTCATGCATAGTGTTGTGGGTGCTGTAGCACTTCTCTTGGTCTTTTCAAGTAGCTTACCCAGTTCAGATCAAGCCTCTGATATCAATAACCTCTGCTGCAATGATGCTAGAGGACTGGGAACTTCTGAGTTCTGAGTCTTCAAACAGAAAAAAGTTCTCTTTTTCCCCGAGTGCTGGGAGGGTGGGGACCTGCCATTGGTAGGCTCAGCAGCAGGGCCAGAGCAGAGACAGCTGGTGCAGGAGGAGCAGTTCTCACACAGTCCCTGTGTCGCTCACACAAATGTCATCAGCTGGTGGTAGGAGTAGCATCAGCGAGATCACAGGGCTGCATCTCATGTGGTTCGCTGGGGTCCTGGGTTTATAGAAATGGTAAAAAGAGCAGACACAATTTCCGAAAGGAAGTAATCTCTAGGGTGTAATGCCCTGCAAGACAAGACTTCTTTTCTTTTGCTATTTTCCACTTCTCATCATGACATCTTAACATTGCAGGCACCAAGCAGTTGTGAGCATTCCCATGGCAAGGCCACTCTGTGGTTTGCCATGTGCACAGCCTCATTGTTACAGACTCACTGTGCTTTCATTTTCTTTGGTTTTCATTGCCAGACATGGAAAATAGAAACTACCCTTTAGTCAATGTATTTCCTATCCTCTTAAAATAAAGAAATCACTGGTTGATAGCTCTTGCATTGGTCTCGCTCATACTAATTTCCATTAAAACACCAAGCCTTACCTGATATCCCTCACACAAACCCTCCACCCTCCAATACTAAAGTGCTTTAGGAAAGTTCTGGACTGATATCCCTAGACAATGAAGTCTTCTAACCATAGAGCCTGTCACCAGCAGCATTATCTTTTTGGTCACTATGTCTCAAGTTTAACTGAAAAGAACACAGCTAGGGTTGTAAATGATGTGGACACACTTCCTCAGCAGATCTTTAGGTTTAATCTGGTGATCAGAAACAATCTAGTAAATGCAATGTGAGAATCTCAGCTGCAACATGATAAGTGACTGTGTGCACTCTAGCAGTTTACTTTAGTACAAATACTGGTTCACTTAAACCACATTCCTCTTTCAAGTACCCTTCAGCATCGTTAAACAGTTTGCAAACCCCTGCTTTACTTGCCAGAGCAAGAGAGTTATGAGTGTGCATGCAGTTACTAGTCTCAGCTGGCAAAATGGTAGCTGACATCTGGAGGCCATAACTTCCTGAAACTCAGTGGCCTTATCCCCTACTGAAAGTACATTTATTTTAAAGGGAGGGCAGGAGAGAGATTCCTTACTCTAATATGAAATGTCATGATCAGAAAAATAAGGATCTTTCATTTTCTAAATGACTGCTCAAATTCTAGTGGGAGGTGTCCCTGCCCATGGCAGGAGCTTGAAACTAGATGAACTAAAAAGATGAACTTTAAGGTCCCTTTCAACCCAAACCATCGTACAGTTCTGTGAAATTAGCTTGTGTTGTCTGCATTTGTCTGGATGACAGTGGTTGTCGCCAGTTGTCTGCACTGGATGAATTTCAGCTACTGACTGTCGTGTTGGGTCAGTGCCCTGGTGGCCAGCCTGATGCCTTTCCAGGAATCACTAGAGACAGAATAAGTTCTTCCCAGAGGGCTCTGAACCTCCCTGCCTGGCATCTCCCTGCCTGCAACTTCATATCTGAGTCCTCTTTTGCTTTTGCATTTTGCAGAAAGCAGCCCATGGAGATGCACCTCGTATCTTCAAGCCAGCTTAACAGAACCCTGCTGCCCCTTGTCTGTGGCTGGGGAGAGCCCCATCACAGAGATCAGCTTCACCTAGTCAAATTTTGCAACAGAACTCAGCTCATTGTGTAATAGAGCAGAAAAATTAATTCCTTCACCAGGGTCTGGCTCTATTCTCCAAACAATTTATGATTTTCATTTTTGGAAGAAGCTTTGTAGCTCTTTTTTGCTGGCAAAGGTTTCCTGATTTTGTTATGTGGGCCTTAGGAAGGAAAAATTCTGATTCATTAGTACTACATTTCACTGATTTTTGCTACTAGTTGTCATTTTTTATAACATAAGGCACTGATGCTGTATGTTCATACCTTTAAGTCTTTTGGAGGTCTTTCAAGGTATAGGATGTAGTAATAATGGCCAAACCTTTCCACTGCATTTTAGTCAAACAGTTCACAGCTCTGCGGGAGCTAGGGCTAAGACAATTTGAGTCACTTTTTGCCCTTTCTGTTCTGGACTCTTTTGGATACTCCATTCCTGAGTATATCCATACCAGATCCTCCATTTCTGGTATAATTTATACCCTAAGGGTACACCAGCTACCAGGGATTACAGTATTGATGGCCACATTGCTATGAATCTCTCGTGATCCTAACAGACTGCTGTGGAACAGACTGGAAAAGGCATTGCCCACTGAGAGCTTTGTACTGCTTAAACAATACTTAAAATCAGAGCTTTCCCCATACTGGATTCAAGGTTTTTATATTTTGCTGTCCTCTGCCACAACAGGATGTTAAATTCACACATGGAGTTTATCTTGGCTGTGAGTTTTAATTGTCTTGTTGAGCTTCTCATTTTGCATTTTCTAAATGAGGTCACACGATTCCAGTATTTCTTCTGGAGACATCCAGGTTGAAGTGAAATAATTTGACTTTCAGATTACAGTCAAAGGAAATTCTGGAGTGTTTAAAATAAAAGCTAGGATACAAAATAAACTTTGTTCTGTCAAATGCTGCAATTTAAATTATCTCTAACACTGTAACATTTCCGGGGTAAGCAAACTCTGGAAGGTCAGTGGATCACTGTACACATCAATTTGTACTCCCAGTTCATGTTTTGCATTCCACTAACAGAACTTTTTTCCCTGCAGAGCTGCTAATGCTTGAAAAATACTGTGGAGCCACTTATTTTGTCTTTCCATTTACATTTTGAATGTATTTGTCTTAAAAACTTGAATGACATGCTGTGTTTGTTAAACTTCACTTCTTCCACTTTATTGAATAAAACTAGATACAGAATGCTCAGACAAATTCTGCTGTGGAGTAGAGGGCTATCACTGTCACAACATTGGGACAGCTGACAATTTTCTCTGCTGCTTGTGTGTTTATATGGTGGTACAAACACCATATAAGGTGGCTCATATTTCCTGACTTGTGAGACCTGCCTTTGTGTGCGTGTGTGTTCCCAGCTGGCACAGGTAGACTCCAGGGCTGTACACCTGGGTGCTGTCCTTATCCGTGGCCTTACGACGTTGCTCATGGCCAACAGTGCCTGTGGCTTTCCGTTCAGGATGGATGATCTGATGCCGTGGGCAGTGTTTGATGGAAAACTTTTTCAAGAAAAATACCAGAAGGCACACAGAGGTTGCTCTGTGGAAGAACTTTTGGAAGGCAATGTAAGTAATCACTTCCTTTTAGTTCTGCATTCTTTGTAAAAATGTACCTGTCCGTTTTGTTGGTTGTTTTTGTATTCATGTTTACACTTTTCCCCTTTTCTTTGTATTTTTTCTTCTCTCTCATTCTTTTTTCATTCTCTCCACAAAAAAAAAATTAAAAAAAAAAAGTAGAAATAGTGAGCTTATGAAGGAAGCTGTAATTTTACCTTTAATTTTGTTTCCACTACTCAGAAAATAATAAAGGAAAACAGTTGTCAATTTCAAAAATGAAAATGCCCACAATAGTTTTCCAGTACTGGGATATAAATGAGATCTTTTTCCCATAAGATTTTAAGCAACATATTAAGAACACTTTTTAAAAACCAAATGTTTAAGGTGATATTTTTAAAGGCATTAAGGAACCTAAATTTTGAGATGAAAGTTTGGCAAATTCAAAGAGGAACTGCAAATCAGAAGAAGGTACATTCTTTTAGAATAGGTAAATAAGGGTGTTTCTTTTAGAATCTCATCAAGTACCTTCCTGTAGCTCTAAGTACTTGTTTGGTTCTCAGTTCCACTTTATCTTACAAATCTGGGAATTTGCAAGATTTGCATGCTGTGTTACCAAAAGAGCAGTGTGATTTCAGATGTGTCTGGGCAGGGAGGTCCTGCTGAGCACTGGGCACTGCTCAGGGGCAGTGTGGCCAGGCTCACAGGTAGGGTCTGCTGGGCTCAGTGCCAGACTGTGCTGATGCCCTGGGAAAGCCTCAAACCCGACCTGCCTTGTGCCCCTCCAGCACAGAATATGTGGAGAGATGCTTGGGTAGGTCTGTACCCATCTGGGAAGGCAGCTCTAAAGACCTTCAATTAATGTGTCTTTCTCAATTAATGTGTCTGAGAAGCCTGTACCATTTAATTACTTTTGAAAATCTTACCTTTGAAGTGCTTTTACCTGCTACTGAATGTATCACTTGAGGTTAAAGTAATTACAGAGAAAAAATGTTTCCGTTTTGATTTGTTTTAATCTTATGCATCAGTGCCAGTTATTTTTGTGTAACTGGTTATCTTTTGTGATTTTGTGTCCAGCTGCATACCATGTTGGTCTGGAGTGAGGAGTGCAGCTCTTGTGGGTGGGTGGAATGAACATGTTTTTAGCATGAAGGAGGAGAATAATCCTTTCCATATGTGTTCCATCATATGATTAGGACCATAACCTCTATCCAAATCCTGTGGTTCCTATTAATTGGGCTGTTGATTTCAGTAGATTTTGGATTGGGTTTAATGGTTCATCCAGGAATTTCATGCAGGACTTTTACAAAACAATAGAGGGTTTAAAGAATAAATGGGAAAATGTTAAAGTATCCAAAATGAAATTGATATTTGTTTTCCTCTTGGGTAGAATTCAGGTTGGTGGGTAACTTTGACAATAAAAAATTAAATCTGTACAACTGTTATATTAATTGATACAGGTATTTTTAAATTTATTATGTAGCATGTTTTAGCTAACATTTTAAAATCTTGTGTTAAGGTTGGAGTTCTATTTTATTCTGTTTTATAATGAAGATGGGAAAGATCTTACTTTCCTAGAACAGAGTTAGAAATATGCTTGGTCAACTGAAATATCTAGATTAGGGTTTTTTAAAGCCTGATGCTCTGTTTTAAACAAGCCCCAGATAAACTGTTCTGTTGTGAGGAAAAATACTCTAGCTATGTGAACTTTCAGAGTAGTTTAAATACCTTCTTCTTTTTTAGGTACAATTTTATGGTACATATATGGCAGAGATATGTACCCAGACTAATAAAATAGCTTTCAGCTTATCAGTTTGAGGCAAGAATCTGTTCTGGGGAGAATTGCCAAGAGATGCCAGTTTAGCTGGGAACACTGGCAAGAGAGCAAGTATATGTGATTGGTTTTTCCTCTTATTATACGTTCAACTTTAATAAATAAAAATGGTACTTAGTTCCTGGCAGAGCTTAATATACTGCTGGAAGCCAAGATCTTTCAGCACTTGTTTGTTAACAATCTAACCTTGAGCACCACAAATCTAATCTGGTGATAGTGACAGTACTGTATGCAGAAAAGAAGTTATTCTGCATGGTATGTTTTGTAATGGAAAAGAAACTAGGAAAAAGTTATTCCTTGGTTGTTCAGTGCTTGTCTCCTAAGTCCTAGGGTCCCTTCTCTATTATGTGAATAGTTGCATTACTTCAGGGACTTGAGGCAATCTCAGAATCAGTGTTGTTTTCAATCTGATAGGCTTAAATACAGTTAATAGGTTTCTGACAATTACAGTGGAAATACAATCCTGGTTAAATATTTACATGTGTATAAAAAATTTGGAACATCTCAGGGTTTGTCTCCTACCTTCCTTTTGGTTCTTATACCAAAAGAAGAAAATGTGTACACTAAATGCAGTTGATATTTTTGTGGGCAAGTTTTTGGGTAGCTCAGCTCTTTGTAGCCTAACAGCTGTTAAAGATAAAAAAATTGACAACTTCTGATAAGAATAAAAATAGAGCCATCTTGTTTTTCTACAAAATTATGCTAAGCTCATATTATGCTAGTTCTGTTTTTCAAAACTGTAATCATATTAGTTTGTTTATCCACACAGAAAATTGGCTATAATAGTCTCATAAAGAAGTGAGGCAATGATATTATCACTTTATTAGCCTTTTTATTGTGCTTCTCACTAATGAGTATGTTCATGGTTAATTTTTTTAAATTAAAACCAAATTACATCATGGGGTCAGCATAATTGATATGTTTTGTTCTTTTCTGATCTTGCTTTTCATCCAACCTCCATACATTCTGAATTTATTCTTCCAGGAGTAAAATGAAAGGATTTCTCTGTGCTCTTCACAGGCTAGACCTAGTTTGTGTGGTAAAACAAAATTTAAAAAAAAATCAGTGGTTTTTAGTTAAGTCTCTCTAAAGATGTTTATTAACTCCAGAAATGTATTAGGGAAGTTAGGGAAGCTCTCAGCAGGGTTCATTCAGGGAGTCAGACTCTACCTTTAATTTAAGAAACCTCTCTAGTTACTGCAGTCTTGCTACCTGTTAGATTTTTTTTTAGCTCATCCTGTCATCTTTAAAAAGAAATGTCATCCTGTAAAAATCAGTTCAATTTTATGAAAATAACAAATTATGCTATCTAAAATCTCTCTTTTCCTAATTCTTTTCATTGTGTAGTAAATCCCACATGCCCAGTACCAATCAGAAAAAAAATACATTCTAAGATCTGTCACTTTTTCAAAGCTCAGAAAACAGAGAAAGTTAAGGATGTATCATATCTCTCAATATCGCACCCTTAAATAGCTTCAGTTTGTCCTTTTGACAGTAGAATTTTTCATCACACCACAAGGTCAACACTTGAATTTAATTCCCTATTTCTTTTTAGACTGAGTTATGTTTTATCAGTCAGGAGTTGGGGCAGATGTGTTGCTGTTGGGTAAGTTCTGTTTCTAATGTATGAGATTAAGAGACAGATTCTAACTGGTGTATTTTCCATGAGTTCATCAGTCCTTATCTGGAGGCTTTAACCATCTCTGCCTGAGGTATTGCAGATGGAAGTCTAGTTAAGGGTATCTACAGGTGCAAGGTCATAGAATAGGACAGGACAGCAAGGGATTTGCAAATGTGAGCAGAGAAGGAAAAACTACTTCACTGAGAAAGTGGAAAGCATTTCTTCTGCACCCCTACTCACTCCTCCAGGTATCCACATTTAATATTAAATGTTCAAACTTTATTTCCTGTTAAAGTGTGAACCAGATCTACCAGCTTCATGCGTGCACAAGTGTGGCTAAGACAAGTCTTATAGTTGTTGTGTATGTGTTTGATTTGTGCTGCACCTGAAGAAAAAAGAGCAGAAGAGTAATTGATTTTTAACTGTGTTTTCTGCAGGAGTCTTTGTACACACCCTTCCAGAATCTGAAGTCTCTCATTTGCAAGATTTGCATGGCAAAGAACAGAACAATACAGAGCAGACCAAGAGGAAATGGATTTAACACAGGTTGGCATTGTGTGAATTTTCTCAATAAAGTTAATATATAGATGAGCTAAATTATCCTTCAGTGGCAGCAGCAATTACATAGGCAGCCCATCAAGCTAAGTAAATTTGAAGTTCTTTCTCCAAGAAGCAATGAAAATATCTAAGAAAATATTTACTCTTTTTAGCAATTGATGTGAATTTGATTACCCAAGTTTATATAGAATAATATTTCCATCTAGGTACATAACTAGTGAGATATATGCAATAAGTATCATTAATTGACAGAAACATAACTATTTATTCAGTGACTAAAGATATTTTTATAGGAGAAATTAAATGGCCCAGCTTTTTCTTTTAGTCTCTCAGGGGAGCTATTTAACATTGATAGCTGAAGGTCAAAATGAGGCACTGAAGATGAAATACTTCTTATTGCATTCACTGACATATTTCAAAACAGAAGAGAGCTTTTGGACAATTTGAAAAACTCTGCTTTCTTGCTTAAGATCTTGCTCTTTCCCCCAACTTTATGGCTCAGTTTGCTAAAGAACTCAGTTTGCAAATTTGTTTTCCCTACCTGAGCTGCCTGACTTTCACAGTAAAAAACATCTAAAAGGTTTTTAACGTCAATCACATATCAGCCTGAATGTTGAGGCTTCAAGACTTTGAAATAATTTACACTGAATCTCAGTGTTTATGCTCATATTATATTTATCACCTGCTCAATACCTGATCAGTTATAATGTCTGTGAGGATAAAAATTACCCCTTCAGAATTCCTTGAGCAAATTACAACAGACAAAATTATTTTCTGCTAGTTCAGTACTTTGCATTATGTGGCAGCAATACTTCTGATGTGGCTCTACAACGAGCTCATGCTGGACACTCAAAATTGAGGATATCTGTTGGTGATTTATAATACCAGACCTTGGTAGCATCTGCTTTTCCTTGAGAGCTATATTTAACCATTTTAATTATGATTTGTGATTCCAATTTGGAGAGGGATTTCTGTTTGTTTTAATGACTGCAGTCTCCAAATCTGTGTCATAAAATTTTGATCTGGCTTCTAAATACACTTGTTAACAGCTTGTAATCATGATGTGCATAGATGGAAATGAGGACAAGAACCATGCTTGTTAGGCTGACTTTAGCTTAGAAAGATCGTAATTGTGCTTGAGTGTTTTGGCACAAAACTAAGAAATACTCTGTTTCCTGAAAAAGAATACACTGTCCCTCTTTCTCTCCATTTAATCTTACATATTGTCAGAGTTGCTCAGTGCATACTGTTTTTCAGGAAGAGAACAAAGAGATTTTAATCCCAGGTTCCAACAGCCACACAGAAGTCATGTTGTTTCTCCATATCATAACCAGATGAGGGAGTTCACACAAAGACATCTGCAATCCCAAGGTAAAAAATGGGTGCATGTTTTTGGGTTTGGAATTGTCCCTATCACCAGTCTAACAGCTCTGTATCTACCTGCAGTTCATATTTATGTGTGCAGTAACCCTACAGCAAGCAGTCAGCAACAAAACTTGCATTGATGCTTTAAGTTTTAGCTTTTATATTTTTCAGATTCTGTGCTGCTTTAGTGTGTAGTTCTGAGCTTCACCTTAAGGCTTGGTAAGCTCTCTTCACAGAGTAGGCAGACAGAACAAGTCCTTTTCCAGCTAGGGACCAAGGACAATCCATACTAGTCTCGGGCCCAGAGCATGAGCAATGTGGACAGAGAAGAGAAAACAAGAAGGATGGGACTCCATAACCTAAAGCTGTAATTGGACAATTAACTCCAAAACTTATAAAAATGTGAGACCTCATGACCGGTCATCCATTTTTATGACCATTTTGGGTTCATCTTGGGTGTTGCCCTGGCTGGGCTCTTGTACTGCCCAAGGTGTATCCATTGAGGGCTTTCAATAAATACCTGCTTCATTCTTTAACTCTGTCTAGCCTCTGTTCTAGGTCAGCTTTCACAAGGCATCAGCATCAGTTACATAGTTGTGTATTGCCCCTTGCAAAAACCAACTCTGCACAGTGAGGTGGAGTGTAGCATTGTAATCTGCAGTCATCTTCTACTCACAGTGTTCTGGGAAATAAGCTTTCATGTGGTATTTGTAATTTTCATGCTTGGTCTCAGCTGAACTGTGTTTAAATTTGCAACAGTTCTAAAACAAGTTGGCACAGCTGCACAGAAATGTGTCTGAAGTCTTTAGCTGCAGATCTTCGTTCATACTTCAACAAAACCCTCAAGCATATGAATAAAGTTAAACACATTCTTAAGTGGTTTTCTAGATCAGGGTCCCTACTTCCAGGTCACTGCCTAAGTGATACAAATGCAAGTTTTGTCTTGCCTTGGCATTAATCTTAAATCATTCACCAGTCTCACTTCTTGAAAAGAACAGACATTTCAGTGAAACACCACAGTGGGTAACACTGTTGAGCTGGGTTAATTCAGTTTTACTTCCTCATTACTGTGAGTTGAAGCACATGCACATAGATTAAAGAAAATAAGCAAAAGGAAGAGAGGTGTCTAAGAAACATCAATTATTTTATTAAGTCTGCAGAACCTGAATTTCTTGTATGTTTCCAGGTGAGGTTTTCAAATAAGATCACTGATGTGATTAGGAAAGATAAATAATAAATAGATATAGTGAAGTCTTAAATGTTTTTCAGCTGCCACTGTTGAATGCTTCAGAGTAAGATAATATAATTTGATTCACAAATAATATTCTTTGATCCTCTATGTAAAATATAAAGCTAAAATATGGTGTATCTATGCTGACCATAAGCAAAACCCAAACTGGTCATTGTTACTAATTCTTGACCATCTGAAGAAACCAGGGGTCAGATAATCTCTGACCAGATCCAGAGATCTCATGGCTAGGTGTATTCCACAAGGTATGTTCTACAGTAACTGTGCTGCTGTGTTTGCTGTGTTACAAATGTCTTTCAGTAGCATTATTTGAACATCTTGGCTTCTTCTACACTATCCCTATTTCTTACCCTCAGGACACTCTTAAAACATGATCCCATAACTGCAGTTAAATTGCCTGTGTTATAAGTGAAACAGGTTTATTGGAAAAATACATCTGTCCTTATAAAAGAGGCCTTCAATATTTTAGAGCTCCTTTTAAAGTGATCTGCCAACATGACTCATTTTGGCAAAATTCTTTTCCTAAGTTTGCTAATATTAGCACAGGTATTTGGGTTACTTCTCTATGTAGCTGTTGTCTGTTATATGTGTGTCTCAGCAAAGCGAGAGAAAAAAAGAATACCCATTTTCTGTTCATGGTAGCTTATGTGATAAAACTCCCTAGTAATAATACTGATATCTGTCTATCCCATCCTCTATGTACCTTTCCGTGGCACACTGTTATGGTTCCTGCTGTTGCATATCATGCATAAATCATTGGATTTAATACAGTAAAAGTAATGGAACAGTAACCATGGGACCCATATCTTCTGTATCAGGAGTGTATATAATGATTAGGCAGCCTTTGTTCTCTCTTATCAGTTAATGTTTAAGAATTCTGTGACAATATCTCAGCTTCAGTGAGACAGTGGAGGATCAACCTGAGAGGCAGTGGCATTTCTCTGAGAGGATGGCTTGAATCCCCTCAGGCAGAACAAGAACTGGACACAGGCATGCTTCATTACATGGCCAGTAGAAGCTGCTGTACCCAGCTGCTGTAATAAGCAGCTCATCCTCTAGCTGTATTTTCAATGCAGGGAATTCAGTTGTGGCTTTTTTTTGCATTTTGGGAAGGTTTGGGGTTTTTTTGTTTGATTTTATTCATTTAACTTCTCTCCGTAAATTTCTTGGCTGTGTGTTACAAATGGATAAAGCACATCTGTGTTATTCAGAGCAGGACATCTAAGCCTCAGGAAGGTAGATTTTCCCTCAATATTTCTTGTTTGATAATTTATGGATTTTAGGTTTGTGGCTGCAACACCACACCACAGCCCATATACCCTATTGGTAGACAAACTTCATTAATTAGAAGTTAAGACCACTAATACATTGGTTTACATCACAATGTTAACTCATTCTATAAGAACTTAAAAATAAACTGAGCATTAAGAACTATGGAAATCACTGTTAATTATCCATTTCTTCACAGAATGTAATTGCATCAAAAGGGTACATTCACTTCAGTGTTAGCGCACTGTAAAACACATAACTGTTGATAATACAAGCAGCCTCTCAATTGCAAGATACTTAGTCAAGTCTTCCACACTGGTGTTGCTTTCAACCATGCTTCTGATTAATGGGATTTTGGTAGGACTGTAATGCTGATGGGACCTGGTGGAACTTCAGTGCTGAGAAAAGATTTAATTTACATTGTGAGTGCTGCATTGCTAATAGGGCTCTCTAACTAAAGCAGTATAGTGCACAGGCATACTTAAACCAGTATGACAATATGTGTAAATATAGATTATGTCTGGTTCTAAACAGCATATTGTCCTTACCTGAATTCATACAGATCTACCAGGCACAAATGAGATTCACTATCCTAACCCATTAACTGGACTAGGCTTAAAAGTTACCATCACCCAAGAGTTTTAAAAAGAGCCACCATGCACTTTATTCTCCAGGATCTCTGAATACTAGCCACAATTACACACCAACTGGGCAGGGACATGTATTCTTTTAAGATATGTATAATTGTAACTTTTCTTGCATGCTATCTTAATAACCCCTTGTTTTCCTGCTTTAATGTTCACTGAATGTATTTAATTGCTCTCTTACTCTCTCCAGGTAGAGGATCAGGACATCCACATGGGAGGAGGTATCACCTCCCTCCTCGGTAAAGAATTCATGTCTACAAGTGGCAAATGGGATGGTGGAATAATTGCCACTGGGATAATTTTTGTTTATTCAGGCTTTCACCTGTTTTTATGAACTGTGCAGAGTAACTGGACAGTGTGACTGTGGAGGAAATCACACAAAGCTGAGGCTGTTCAGCTGGTTAATCACTTATCATGTAAGGTCTAAGCTTGTTACGAGACCAGAATCACCAAAACCTAAGTTAAGCTACCTGAGGCACAGTAGCATGCCAGTATAGCTACACTGTTTTGTCCATTTGACAAGGGAAAGTCTGAATTATTTTTTATAACATTGTGAGGTATTCCTGAGTGTAAATTAAAGACTTAAACTATAATTCTTGCATATTTTTGTAATAGTTGTTTATATTACAATACTTTCCTCACCATGAATAATGTGTCATGTCTACACTGTATTGTAGTTTATGTCTTGATTGTGGATTATATCTGTGTTTTAAGGGTTATACCGTTGTTTCTGAAACCCTGAATAGTTTGAAACATGATATCACTGCTGTAATCATCTGCCAGTGAAACAATGTGACTTTCTTGTAAAATGTAACACTTTTTTACAAAGGAAAAAAATTGCTTTTACATTTGATACTTTTAGTTAAGGAACTTTTTGTAATTTTTTCAGCTGAGGAAGGAATCTATCATGCTTTACTTCTATAATGAATAAACATATTTTTCATACTCTCATACGGCAATCCAACAAAAAAAAGCAATAAGGATTTCTAGTTCTATTAAAAGTATGAGCCGATACCATTTCATACAACATAGTGTCTTGATTTGCATTTCAGGAAATGCACTGTCATCACAGGGGTATTCCTGCTTCCTTTTTCAATCGATTTTCCACTGACTGTAATTGTAATATCATTTTTTTTTACTATCATTTTTATCCCTCCCTTACAAACCTTTTGAAATAATGTGGTCTGAATTTTATGAAGACTTCTCTGGTTTCAGGGATCTCATGATGTACAATAGTGTATTTTAAAAGAATGCGATTGTGTGCCAGAATGTGTTGGTAATTCCCTCTTCAGGCTTTGATATGAGAAAAGATGTCTGTTATCCTCAATAAACAAAGTTAAATACAGTCAGAGTGGGAGTTTTGCTGTGCTAGCTGTGGTATGAATTGTTGGTAATAATTACCCTGATTACTGGAGAATTGATAGCGTCTCTGTGAGGTTGTTTTTTCTTCCTAATGTTAGACCATAAGCAGAAGCTGCTTATTATTATTTCCAAGCCAGAAGATTTTTTTCCCACCAGGAATAGTAGAGGGAAAGCAGAAGCATGAAGCTGAAACACAGAGGTCCCGTCTCACTGAACTCACTGAACTTTGAATTGTTCACAATACCACAAAGCTTATGGACTCTAGAAAGAAATCATATCAGAGAACATGACCACAAAGGTTCCAGTTTAATAGGCTTTCCTTAATATGGGGATCACAGGGCTGTTTTGAATGGTTACAGAACAGAGGACAAACAGACATGGATTTGAAGTGAAGGAACGTGTGTTTGGGAAGAAAAGCATTCTTGTTCTGCTGTACTGCTTAGTCTTCTCTAGCCTGTGCACTGGGTAGCTGCCTTTCATC
Source organism: Geospiza fortis (assembly GCF_000277835.1). Lineage (NCBI taxonomy): Eukaryota > Metazoa > Chordata > Aves > Passeriformes > Thraupidae > Geospiza > Geospiza fortis. The sequence continues at coordinate 4,786,005 of NW_005054348.1, read as the reverse complement.
AAATATTCACTGAAATTGTGGATCGATTTATTAGCTTTATGCGTTCCCCTTCTGGAAGGAGATCCAGAGAACATTCCATAATATCAATCACTTAGTCAGTAGTGACTCAGCAGAAATTGTGGCGTGGTCATTGTGAGAGAGTGACTGACAGGAGCATACCTATCAACTTTCCTCTTCATGTATCCTTCCTCTCAAATTACTTTGCTCATTTGTGACACCATCACACTGGGAATCTGAATCTGGGCTGAAGAAAAAACCCTGAAACAACAAGTTAATCTTGTGATGCTGTGGCACTGCAATTATCAAAACTTATAGTTTGTACCTCTTTTATAAAACAGGAGACTACAGTTTTGATTGCTCTGCTATCTTAGCAAGTGATGTGCTGAGATGGAGCTCTATAGATCTTTTTGTGCCAAGATGTCTGAGCAAAAGTATAAGGATACTCCAACATGTGGTATTATATTGCAAAGGTGATCTTTATTTAAATGCTGGGGAGAAAAATAAAAAGTGTACATGTTCACATTTAAACGCTGACTCCCCATTGGCAGCTAAACTGGCAGACAGGCTAGTACATGCTCCTTCAGTTGGGAGTTTGATGGGACAGTCCTCTGTGGTGCAGAGCCTCTTTCTCTTAGAGGGTATCTTTGGGTTCTATAGAAGCATGGTCAGCCCAGTAAATATGCAGAAACCTTGGTATGTTTCTGCTATAGTACTTGGGAGCACAAGAATGCCGTGAGTTTCTGAGTCTGGTGAGGCTGCCCTCATGGGTACACGCTGATGGCCTGGCAGCTCCTCAGTGCAGGTCACTCAGGGTGCCTGAGGTTGCTCAGGACAGGGCTCGGTGATGGTGACTATTACAGGCACCAGTGTTTCCTGGTGTCCCTGGAGCAGAGGTGACTGACAGCTCCATGCCTGCATCCTGAAGGCACTGCCAGGCTCTCCTCCTGGTCCTCAGAGGGGTTTCACTGCCTACAGCTGGGTGCCCTTGGATCCAGCTGGTCAGTGAGGACAATCTGTGTGAGAGAGCTGTGGGAAACCTCTTGGGAATCTCATGAGACTCTTGACTCAAGAGCAATGTTTAAGCCCAGGTCCTTGCCCTTGGTGCTTGCCTAATCTACTTTGCAGGAATTCAGCACTGTGCCTGTCTGATTCTGCCTTTGCCTCGATGATTTGACTTCCTTGTGTGACATAGACATCCCTCATCCCCATGGACTTGTCCAGTGATCACAGGACTGTTGTGTGACGCTGGTTACTGCCATCAGTCCTGCTCTGCTGCTCTTCAGGTGCTGTGGGACTGCAGCCTCAGCAGTGAGGTCACTGCCCTGCATTGCCCCTCCACGGCTGGCTTGCCTTCTCTTGTGGAGCAGGCCCCCCTTGCTGCTCCATGACAACTTTAAGGCTCTGACAGCACAGGGGGTCAGGAAGTTTGGCTGAAACCACCACAGTACTTTGATAGTGTCAAAACAATAGATATGGCCTGTGGGCTGAAAACTGCTCAAAAAAACTGAAAATGGCTACAAACCAGCCAAGTGTCTTTGTGCATCCCTGCAAATTAGGACCTTGCTTTCTTTGCTTTCCTAAACCTTGCAGCTGACACCCAGACCTTTCTCACCCGTAGCCAGGCTGATGGGTATGCTGTGTTTCAGCTGTGCCCACCACAAATGTGAAGCTGGTTCAGAACACAGAAGCTCATTTGTTAAAGAGTATATTCTTGAAGCTGATTCTTGTAGAGCGCTGTGGCTTGTACTGGTTTTGGAGCCCTAGATTGGTGATCAGGCACTAAGTTTAGCCTACAGTTTTTACCTAGAAGTATGGCATTGAGACAACACATGAAGAGTTGAAAAGTTGTCTGTAACAGACAGGGGCAGCTGGCAGGGTATTCTGTCTGAGTGCTCACCAGCCTAAATTTATTTATCTTAAAATTTATCTTAAATTTATCTTACTACAAAATTAAGGTCTAATGGGTCTAATGTTTGGTTTTGCTTGTGCCAGCTGGGAAAATACATCTTTATTGCATTAAAACCCCTCGACCTTAGAGTCTGAAATATTTGTTCAGGTAAGGAATCCAAACCAGTTACTGACTGTGATGCTGTACTGGGTGCTGCTCTTTGTCTGTGTAGCAGGTCTGGTAGTGCACAGCTTAAAACTCCCTAACACACCTGAAATCAGAGTGCAGGCAGGACATCAGCTGTAGCAATTGCACCTACTGTCTCCTATACCTCTAAAACCCACAAATACAAATACACAGCACCAGGCCTGGCAGAGTTCAAGGACAGTTTGGACAATGCTCTCAGGCATGTGGTGTGACTCTTGGGGATGATGCTGGGCAGGGCTAGGGGTTGGACTCGATGATCCAACTGGGCATATTCTGTGAAATAGGGAGATAGGCATTTCTTCAGGGCAAAGAACTGTTCTGAGTGCAGAATTTCAGTCACACTGAAATGTGTTGTATTCCGCACTGGTGTTCATGCTCAATATCAAAATGTATCTTGCCAATAAGAATCACCAAAAGACTCTCTTCTCCTCAGTTATGACTTTTGTGATGACTGTTTCTTTTGGAGATGAAGGACTTGATTTGGTGATCAGATTCAAGCACAAACCTGAAAGTTACACAGGCTAGGGAAGCAAGGACACAACAGAATGCAAGGTATGGGTGCACACAATCCATCCATTTAGTATTTTGAGGCTTTGCAGTATTTTGAATCTTTTTGAGTATTTGTCTTTGCATTGATTCTTATTTTCCCAGTACACATTAGATCACTTATCAAATGACCTTTTATTAGTAGTGGTCCCATAGATAAACAGGGATATATTAACTGCTAATATAGTTAATCTAGGCATGATTTTTTTAATATTAATACATTGATATTTCAAATGTATTAAGCTTCTCTTTTTCATGCCAGAAGATACAAGAAACATTAGGCACAGAAACCAATCCTGGATATAAGCTCTCTGAAAATGCTTGATAGCTGTAGGCTTTTTAATAGAAAATAGTGCACCCTGTCTCAAAAATTAGGTAGCCAAGTGTGCAGCTGGTTTTTCGATTCATATTAAAGAGTAAAACTGTACTGTAAGAGATGTTCTGATATCAGATGTGTTTCCTTGTGATGTTTTAGGTGGCTTTAAAACTCATTAATCAGTGAAAGCAATCACAGTTTTTAGAAAAGTGATGAGAAACTTGCATGGCATTTATGGCATTTGGAAAAGTTATGTCAAGGTAACTATTCAGGAGTTATGTTCGTGACATTCAGCTTTATTTTAGGCAAGAGATTGTTCATTAACACAGAAGACCAGCAGGCTCCGTATCTACTTCCTGATAACACTTTAATTTTCACTTGTGATCATGATTCAGCTCATCTAAAAGGGATGTAAGTGTATAATGTGCTGCCTTTTGATAATCATCTTTGTCCCTAGTTTAATTACCCATCAGGTCCTTCAGTCCTTCTGATCTACATTCTGCTGGAGGGTTTTCAATTCCAGTGACGTTTATGGAGGTCTGAGGCAGGGTGCTGGTGACAAGGCTGAACTTCTTGTTACATAATACACACAGGAAAGATCACCACATTTAAATAGGGTGATAAGGCTGCCCCCAAATCCTTGAGCAACTTGCAATACTCCTCTCATTAACAAAGCCTTCATTTTGTAGGTGTGATTTAATTTCTCCTCCACCTTCCCTATGCAGAGGGGGGATTTCAGAAAAGAGCAAATAGGAGAGTTTCAAACAAATCCACCATGAAATTGCATTTCCAGACAGAAGAGGGAGAGCAGCTATACAGTTGAAGTACAGAAGCACAGAGCATTTAGAAGTTGGTCAGTGCATCTAGACCAAAACTTCTAGGTTTTAAAAACAAATCAGAAACCTTGAGCATATACTGGTTTGGAATACACTTAATGCAGATTTGTTTGTGGTTTTTGTTGGCTACTTGCCTGTCTAGGCTCATCTTGTAACTGTGTGACACTAGTGCAAGTCTAGGCATTGATTGTGGTTTATGCTTTAAATAAAGATTAGATTTTAATGATTTCCTGAAGTTTTTGAACAAAAGAAATAAATACCAACCTGCAAATTTAGCCTTCATTTTTTGTTGTTGGTTTTTTTTGTTTTTTTTTTTTTTTTGAGGAGGAGGAGGAAATTATTTTACTTATTTGCATTGCTGGTTAGTATATTAATTCTTGGCAACAGAGAGTGCTGTAAGAAACTTTTGCTCCAATCAAGTTAAAAAATAGCATCAAAGAAAAAATATTAAGTGCTAACAGGAGCCAGTTTGCATGTCTTAACACTTCCTTGTTGGAAGCAGGAAAGAAATCCCAAATTTGTCACTGTGCATTTGTTTACACTAAGGTGTTATTGCTTAATCACTCCACCATCCCTCTCCCTCATGAACACCCCCATCTGCCTGTAGAAAGAGTCCAGCTTAGCAAGGCTGATCGTTTATGATGTTAGAAAATAGTAAGGGAGGGGGAAGAGGAGAGGGCAAACAGAAAAAAGAGAAATAAAGCTTTTCTTCTGTCCTTATGATCCAGGAGTGCAGTTTCAGGGGGTTTTTGACTGCTCTGTGTAGTGCTCACTAGGGGCTACAGCTAGTGCCAGCTCCAGCATTTAGGCTTTGAGAGGATGCATGTTCAGCCTGCTGGAGGATAAGATGCCTCTCTGTGTGCTGGATGTGATCTATCCTTTGAGGGGAAATAGTCTCAGTCACAAAACAGTTGTGCTTTTAGGTATGTGAGGGCAGCATGTGTCAAGTTTCTGTAAGAGACTCGGTAGCATTTTTCTCCCTTATGAAAAGTTTTTTCCTCTTTATATGACTTCAGTAAATCCCTGAAGGCCCAGGGGAAGGGTCTTTTTTTTTTTTTTTCCTGAATTCTGTTGGTTTTAAGTTGGGACTAACAGAACAGAAGTTTAAAAGTAATTTTATGAAAGAAAATTAATCAGATATGAGGCCAGGGTTGCTTGAAAAACTAAAAATTAAAGGCTATGCTTTGTCTCAGGCACCTTGTGCAACTCTACTTCATATGAACTTCATCCTTTTAGATGTGTTAGGCTGACAGAGCTGGGAAATTAGCCCAGGCCTTCTGACTTCTGGTAGTTTCCCTGACTGCTGGGCTAAACACTGGCATGACAGATTGCATCCAGCACAGTAGGCTGCAGAAAGTAGTTAATGGAAAATAGACTGCTTTGATGTTCACTTCTGGTGGGCTGATCCTCTGGTTTAAAAGCCAAACATCTATTGTCCCCAGTAGGAGTTTTCTTTATGAAAAATCTTTCACAAAATCTGTAATTTCCATTTCATTTTCTGAGACTGTGGTTTGCTCTATTTCTACATTCAGTAGCCAGCAAACATTTTCAAGAGTGATTTGTAATTTTGGTGTCTCTAACTTCAGAGGCCACAGACATGGCCTTATTTCTCAGAAATAAGCTAAGCATCTGTCCTCTTCTGCAAAAGCAGATGTCTCTAAAGTATTTCCATCAGAGCACCAGAAATGAAGGCACCTAAACACACTGCCTACTTTGCTGGAAAATGGGGCTAAGCACTGCAGAGATGCACCTTAGAAAACAGGCTCGGCTAGAATTAAAATGGGGGGGAGGGTGAGGAGAGTGAGAGCAAATACAGTAACAGCCTATGATTAGAAATCTTAACAATGACAGTGAGTTCTGTTTAATTCCTAACTGCTTAAAAGCAGGCCCGGGGAAATGCTCTGCTTAGAAATGTCATGGAAAGTGCAGCTGGTCCATAGGCTTTATCTTGAAAAGCAAAGGATCTTTCCCATTTTGCAGTAACACTGCCATTTACTGGGCCATACCACTAGCAATTTGCAACAATGGGAGGGAAAAAAGCTGCCATTTGACCTAGAATGCAATTTTCAACTAATTAATAAAGTGACCATTAGTGCCCGAGGGGATAATAACAGGAATAAGAACAAATTACTGTGGGGTGCAAAGGAGGCTTGGGCATTGTATTGCAAATTTCTTATGGCACTATTCTTTTTTTTGCCCCCCTCACTAATACTTTTAAAGTGCCCCCACTCAACACTTGCTCCTTGTAGGACCCTTGCAAACCACATAAGAATTAGCCCTTCAAAGATGAATCAGGATCTAATTGTTGTTAACAAAGTGCCACCTGGAGAGAAATGTTACAATATACCTTCATTACAAAGCATTCAATCTCTCTCTCGCTCACCAGTCCTGGCTACAGTACAGACAAAAAGAAGCAGTTGCTAGCATTAAGATCAGGCACCTGCAATTATTTGTAAGACACTGCCAGTCCCTGCACAAATATGCCCCTAACATTGCATGAGCCCTGTTAGAACTGCTCTGTTTATGCTGCTCCAGAGCAGGTTTTGCTGGGATCTCTCTATTTGCGACTCTAACCTGTCACTGGACCCCTCACATTGGTGGGGACATCAAAAGAAGAAGCTGCACCATTCACCCTGCTTTTCCAGGATGTGCTCTAGGATGTGCTCTCAGTAAAGACTCTTCTGTATTTTATGGATTGACATTATGAATGCCCTGGTTTCATTTTTCTGCCTGAACAAGATTTTACTTGTGGGTGCAGCACATCCACTGCTGGTCCTGCCTGTGGTCACACTTTGCAGCTGCAGTGGTTGGAGCTGAAGACAAGACCCACCAGTGTCTGCCACGTTTGTGGCTGCGTGTCCACAGAAGTCAAACGACACTGCTCTTGTCTCTCCTGAACATTCCAGTCATGTGTTTTACAGCAAACTGAAAACTACTGCCCACAGGCTCGCTTTGCCTGTGCCTTGTTCACAAAGTCAGGGAGTCAAACCTCCCCAAGAAGCTAGCAACAAACTCTAGCTTTTGGTCAGTTAATCTGTCTGTTGTGGCCAGCACAAAGAAGGGACAGACCCTGGTAGCTGGAAGCAGGTGAGGGAACACAGGACCTTCCCTTCCCTTTAGGAGAAGGACTTGCTCCACATTAAGGTGAAACCAGTCTCACTTCCCAAAAGCATTTTGTAAAACTTTTTTGGTGGGTTTTTTTAAGCAGTGGGAGATATGGAATCACAGAAGAGTCCAGGTTTGAGGGGGCCTTGTAAAATCATCTGATCCAACCTTCCATGGGAGAAGGAGCCCAGATGAGATTATTTAGCACCCTGTCTGATCACACCTTGAGAACCTCCAGTGATGAGGACCATACCACGTCCCTGCAGAGGTTGTTCCAGTGAATTATTGTTCTCATTGTAAAGATTTTATTTACTATATTGAAACGAAACCTTTCCTTGCCTCTTGTCTTCTTATTTCGGTAAACATGAATATCCTGTTCATTCTGAGGATCAGGAAATTGGAGAGTGAAGGAGAGGTGGAAGCAGTCTCCCCTCTTTCTGTTCCTTGCTCAGATTACTCATCTGTTTACCTGCCAGATTATCCACGCTGCTCCAGAGAACTGAGGGACTCACTAGAAGGGAATGCTCGGGTACCTTGCCCAGGTTGATTTCTTAACTGATGGACATGGAGGCAGGAACTTCTGGAGATCAAAGCAATGCTAACCTCCTTTGGCTGCTGATTTTCCTAGAAAAACTACCTCTGTCCAGAAATAGCACACTCAGGGCCTGCTTTGTTGGATAAATAATCCCAATGCTCCACTTGCCTCGTATTTTGGAACATATGTAGTGCAAATAGAGATACAGAAATTTTTTACTCATAAAAAGCACATTATATGAAATCAAATAAATACTTTTGGATCCTGAAAGGCTTCAACTGTTAAATGTGATTCCAAGTGTTTCTAACTGGCAGAAACTGGCTGTATATGCTCATCCTGCAGCTGTTTTGTAAACAGTCAGCACTATTGCTGCAATTAAAACATGCTTTGGATTTTTCATTTTGACTTTGGCTATCATTGACTATCTCCAACTTCCACTAAAGAAGGCTGTTCACCATAAAGGGTCTGCACTGCTTTAACATCAGTGAAGATTTGCCAGAGGACCCAATGGTGATGACTGAACTACAGTCTTTGGTGTAACTGGGAGAGTGAGGCTGCACCAAATTAGTAAGTATGTACCAGCTCTGGTTGTACATGCAGTGGAGGAAAGGAGTAAAAATCCCCTATGACTGGAACACCATTCCCAAACAGCACTAAAAGAGGTGGACTTCCAAGAGCACAGTCCCAGACTTGCAGATTGCCTTTCTGATACTGAAAGCCATTGATGGCATAAAGCCTAGCACAGCCCAGAGCATAAAATGAGCCTCTCTCATCAGTCTGGCATCCTTGTGCTTGAAATTGATCAAAAATGGCTCAGCTACTCAGTCTTCTCAGGTTAAAAGTGCTCTTAAGTGGCTTTGCTAGAGTTGCAGTGCTTGCCTCTGGCAGTTAGCAACACGAGCACAGTCCTGGGACTCCTTGCTCCTTATGCAGTGATCTGCAGTTTCTGTGTGTCTGTCCACTCATTGGCACACGTGGTTCATTAGGGAGCTCTCACTGAACACATGTGTTCAGAGTTGATGAGGATCTAATTTGTCCTGCTGTAAGAGGATTCTGTCTAATCATTAGGATGGGGGTCAGAGTTAGGAAACCTGACTGATTCCCCTGGACCTTCCTAGAGCTGTCATTTACTGACTCTGTGACCTTGCTCAAGATATACCAGAATCTTGAGACACTCATTGTCATCAGCTGGAGCACAGATCCATCTTTAGAAGTTTCTAGGAGCTGAGAGACATGGGAAGTGATTGCTGCAGTGTGTATTCCCCACTAAATGTGTGGAATATTACCCCAATAACTCTGTAGTGCTGAGGCCAGATACCGAGCTGTGCAAAACTAGGAGCCACTTGAAAATATCAGCAGATGACTCCTTGTGCAGCTCTTTGCTTAAAAGCTGTATTTATCTCTCAGAGATATTGTAGTTTGAAGAAGGGCAGGAGATCCTTGTGTGAATTGGGCAATACAACAGCACAGCACCTGGGTAAAGATCCTGAGAAGAAGCTGTGAATAAACAGGAGGATGTACAGGAGGTTATCCAGGCTGCAAATCTCTGACCAAGTTAATGCTCTCCAAAGAAAGGCACAAGGAGCAGAGATGGAAGCATTTGCCATTTCCAAAACAGCTTGGCAGTCCCCCAGGACTGCAGACAGGCTTCACTGGAGGGTCTGTTCTTGTGTGACACAAGAGATGGATGAACATACAAGTGCCATTAGCATTGAAGGGAGGTGCCTGCTAAACTTTCCCACGAGCTGGTGGAGGAAAAGGCTTCTAAAGGTATCTCACGAGGTAACAGAAGGCTGTGGCTGCACATGCTGCCTCCCTTTAATATCTGCCTGTGATACAGCTGTACTCTTACATCACTTGGATGCATCTACTTGGCATCTTGCTGCCTGTCACAAAGAGGCACTTTGGAGCCGTACAGCATGCTTGCCCATTATCCTCAGTGCAAGTCTGTAAATACACAACTTGTGTGTAACCTGTTTGTATAGTGACCCTCAATCCCAGATTGATCAGTTGTTGATTCCAAGGACTACTGTCTCCTTTGAATCCTATTTTTATTGAATGTTCATCAGCA
>NW_005054348.1:4771858-4776410 GCF_000277835.1 Geospiza fortis | reverse complement strand
AATATATGTTTTATTTTATTTTATTTTTTCCTTTTGTGGCTGGTTTTTTGTCTTTTGTAGCAAGCATTAAAGTTTATTTTGGGCTGAGGAAAGCTATGCCCTTTGTGACTGTGTTGTGGAGCTTTGTTTAATCCTGTGGGGTATTTGGGTGCATTTTGTCAGGGGAGAGATGGAAGGAGTAAAAGAAAAAGCTGTAGAAATAGTGGAACTGGAGATCTAGACTCCTAGAAGGTGGCAATCTGTTAACTAGTGTTCTTGGGAAAACCTGTCTGTGGTGAAAATAAAGCCCCATCGTTAAAACCCGGTGCATTTTCCTTTTCTGGCCCTGAATGTTGTTAACAATGTTGCACTCTGGTTAAGTAAAAATCTAAAACTGCAGTGAAGTGTTAGTAATCGGTTCCTGAGCAGATTCCCTAATGCTATTCACTTTTCCCTGCTAATCTTCCTGTGTGAGTTATAACAATGCAGCACCAAATGAGAAGGAAATGTCAGGTTATGTTTCAGGGCCAGCCTCCTGCCCACCCTCCATCTGTGCTGATGTCAGTGCTTATTGGAACATATGCTGCCTGTTGCTCACTGACCATCTGTTAGCTGAGCTGATGAAGTGCTCCCGTTGCTGGGACAACCCGGCCCTTGATTGCCAGTGGCACCGCAAACATTTTCTGCTCAGGTTTCACTTTTATCTGTGCTCTGGAATGGCAGCTCCGCCGCGGCAGGGGTTACCCCATCCCTGCAGCTTCCCTCGGCCTGGGTGGGGAGCGCGGTCAAAATTCAAGGTGCAACTTTTGGGGCAAGCTGCTGCAAGGCTGCAGCAGAGCTAATGTGCCTGAGAACTAACTGCTGGCATTACAGCTAGGACCCAGGGCCAGGCATGCTTGCAGTGGGAGCCCAGGGCTGAGGGAGCATGTCTGGTAGTGCTTAGAAAGCTTTTGTGAAGACGCTGTGACTGGCATCATGGAGAAACACCCGCAGCCCCAGAGACATGCAAGGCTACAGAGGGATTTTTGGAGAAAAGCAAAAGGCAAGGGATGGGTTATTTTTCCCTTGGTTAAGAGTCACTTGTTCTGAGACTTCTGCGTGTTGTAGTTGTGCCTGACAGCCACAGACCTTTTGGACATAACTGAATCCAAATGTAACAATTCTTTTTTATGGTGTGGGCCTCAGTTTAAGCCACAGCAGTGATAAAACCATTTGCCCGCACTCAGCCTTTTAGCAGCTCTGCCTGGTGAGCTTCCCCCTCTCTTAAAAATGTCTGCAGACATTAATCAATGCTCATGACAAGCCTGTGGGGCTGGCAGGTGGCATTCCCAGTTTACAGGGGGAGCAGCGAGTGTGAGAGCTGGCACGGATGGGCAGCATGCCCACCTCCCAGCCTTGCCTGCTGAGATCACCAGAGCAGATTGCCCTTCACTACCCACCCAGAGCCCCAGCTCTGCCATGGTGCCAAGAGGAGCTGCATTCCAGACACCAGGGCTGAGAAGACTCTGCCCTGTCGTTCCTCCCATCTTATATGTGAGGAGATAGAGCAGCATCTGATAAACGAATGCTGTTGGTGAAGCTGACCACCACAGAAAGGGTGAAATGTGACAGCCATTAGGATACAGGAAGTCTGGATGCTTGGGAATGTTAAAGGCTCTGAAGCTGTGAAATGTCTTGGTCTTTTGTTTTCTGTGTTGGTATTCCTCAGTGTTTTCCTCACTGACCCAGGGGTTTTGGTTTCTGGATGACCTGATCTCTCAGCCCCAGTTTTGAAACGGAAGACTATCCCATCATCCTTCCATTTCTCTCAATTCCCTTCCCCCCAGCCTTGCCTCTTTCAAGTTTTCTGAAAATCTTTTCTCAGATATAGTGTCTCTTTGCAGCCCCTAGCTTGCAAAAGCAGACTTTTTAGTCTTTCATCCAGCTTATCCTTTCTGTTTCCTACCTCAATCCAGTGGTTCCTGTAGCCTGGCCAGTCAGCTGTACTCTGGCTGGCCTTTCTACCAGCTCCCCTTGCTTCTCATGCTTTTAAAATCCCCTTTTCTTCTGTTCCTAGCACAAAATCCTTTTCCCATTTCTATCAGGTGTCTGCACTATCTTCTCATAAGGCTAAGTTGTAAGTTTTTCAGAAAAAAGGCTCTTTATTTTTCATCCTATGCATCAATTATTGTTTTAATTAAATGACTGAATAGTACAATAATGTTGTGTGCTCAGAGACCACATGACGTGTGGTAGAGCTGGATAAGATATGATCCATTCTGACCTAATCCTAGGTGTTAATAATAACATACAATTTCAGCAAATGCTGCTATTTCAGGACATTCTGGCAGAACAGGCTGGTTTTACTCACCCCAGGGACAAGCACATGAACAAATTACCACAAAGCCAGCAAGGGTGGGGATTTACATGGCCTCATCTGCTTTGTGGTGAGTGCCTGCGTGTTGGGTCTTATTCTGTGGCACACGTGGGGCAGTGCCCTGTGCTCGTGTCGAGCTGCATGCCAGGTCTCTTACCTTGCCTTTATTGTGGTTATGACAAAAGCATTTATCTGCAGCTTATCACAATTACCACCACGGAGCCTGAGCACTCTAAATTCAAACTTTCTCTTGTGTCAACTTGTTTCATGCCAGTCTGCTTTTAAATCCCCTTTGGTGTCCTTGTTGCTTGCCAGAATGGTGCAAATGCGCCAGCATGTAGATGAAAATTAGGCTGATCTTTTCTCCTCTCCAAAAACATCACAGAGCTTGGTAGTTCTGATATCTTTACAGACCTAGACAACTCTGCATTTTGAATCAAAACAAAGCAGAATTTAACATTTCGCTTCAAGATTTGACAGTTTGATTTTCCCTCAGTCCAAAAATGTGAAGGAATACTAACACCATAAGCCATTACAAGTCCAGCCCCCAGCAGGATTTGTAGTTCCCAACAGAAAGTGCTATTTTTACCCAGGGCAGGAGTGCACATTTGTGCAATTCTTAGGCCCAGATTAAACAGTGGCACTGCTTTCTATGTGTGCTAAAACAGATTACACTGTGTCTTAGCTGAGTGCTTTGAACAGTGAGAGTGGTCAATTAAAGAGCTTTGAAGCCTTGAGATGCCACCAGCAAGGTGAGGTGAGGCATATACGTGCAATTTACCAGAAATGTGCAATGTCTGTGCACTTCTAGGGAAGTGTAGGGGCCAAGGGTCACGTTGAAACTCCAGATAGCGATTCTCTTGCTGCCATCATGGGCACCTATGGAATGAGTGCTGTCCTCCCCTTGAGCAATGCCAGAGGTCCCTGGCGCTGCGCCTGTTTGCAGCACTGGAAGGCAAATTGCAGATGTCTCACTGGAAGCACAGATACAGGGGTGTGAGGTGCACACACAGCCTCAGCCTGCAGAAAGCAGAGGGGTGGTCACAAATTGCCTCTCTGATGTTGCTTAGGCAGGTGTACCACAGCCAGTTACAGAAGCACTGCTGGGCTGCTGGGGAAGTTCATCAGCTGGGCAATGGTTATTGACACCATTCGAGATATACTGATTTTTGCCAGCCAAGAACCTGATCTCTGCTGTGACTGGAGTGTCAGGCATTCAGAGCTCTGCTTAATCACAGCTCTAATACGTTTCCTGAATCTGGATGTCTGGATCCTGTAAGAACAACAAATGCTTGCACTTCTGTGCTCTAAGGCTGGCAATGAGGAGCTGTTGTGTGTGCTTTTGCGAAAAAATCCCATTCTCACCCCAGTGCTGGGGCGGGCTGCCACAGATACCAGTCATGAGAGGATTTGCCCTGTGCTGCCTGGGCTCTGGAGATCACTCTCTGCACAAATTAATTAAAAGACGCCTTAGGTAGGTGTCCAGCCGGCACAGAAGGAACCCAGCTCCGTTACTAGCCTGCAATCCCCGGGTTTCCAGCTGTCACTATGTAATACGGTCTCCCCCTCACGTAATTCCTTCCTGTAGCCCAATAGAAGTCCTTTAAAGAAGAAAAAAAGAAAGACAGAGGAACAACAAGCAAGTAATCCTGTCATACGATCTGCCCCAGTAGTTTGGGGCCTGTTTCTCTTTCAGGGGCTGTGAGCCTGCTTTGAGGTGCACAATAGAGATGCATTCTCCATTGAGTGGGGAGCTCAATGAGCCCAAGTGGGCAGCAGCAGCAGCAGCAGCAGCAGCGGTGCAGCGCAGCAAAGGCCCAACTGTTAACTGATTTAACACTCTGCCAGCTGCAGTCCCTGAGCTCCAAGAGCAGCTTTGAATATTACCTTTCAGCCAATTAGACATATGTCACTTCATAAAAGCTCTCCAGTGCGCTCCCGTCCAGGGGAGGAGCTGCTGGGGACAAGGAGGGGACTGCGGTACCTGCACTGTGCCTCCCTCGAGGAGGAATCTCTGGCCGTTTCTGGAATTACTTTCAGCAGCTATCAAGAGGACTGCAGGTGCTGAATGGAGAAACTTGGCCTTAAAAAATCAATTTCACCAAAAAGCAATGGCCATGAGGTTGTTAGCAGAGAGCTGCAGCTCAGGGGGAGCACTGGAAGGTGGGTGCTCTGTCCAAAGGAGCTGCAGCTACCGAGCCCGCCAGCACAGCCACG
>NW_005054348.1:4765024-4771824 GCF_000277835.1 Geospiza fortis | reverse complement strand
CATGGATGCTTTTTTCCAGAATCAGTGTGGAAGGAATCTGCTTTTTTTCAGAATCAGTGTATATCTAGGTCAAGGAAGAGACTTTTTACTCTTTCAGATTGATCAAATATTTTTATTACAGTAAGGTTGAAGTTCTTATTTCAGTCATGCCAGTTTCTTTATGCTCCTTATATTAAAGCACTCAAAAATGCAATATTAAAAGGCATATTAATTAATGATAAAATATGGCAGATTATGGTAAATTTTTAAAACAAAATATTTATTAAAATGTGTTTGAAATAATTTGATTACAAAAGCCAATTTGATAACAAGTGAAATGAAACTAAGAAGTTGTGACAAAATTATTAACATTTAAAAAATTTTCTTTTCATAGCAATGTAGAAATCAAAGCATCCTGGAGATGGGGGCCCTAATAGACAGAAAGACATTTATTTTAAAATCCTGGCCTAAAGCTTTCAAGCTGATACTTGTTGCTGACACTTTTAGTGAACAGAGATGCATGAGCCAGAGCTGTGTGAATAATGCTTGTTTTTCCCACTGAAGGTGAGAGCACTCCATGGGGTTTGCACACTGTCAGAGCTCAACAAGAAACTGTGAGTGGCATACAAGAAAAGAGGGAAATAAGAGGATGGTTTTGCTTCTGTAACTTGGGAGAGAAGTGCTCGAGCTAAGTCAGGTTGGTCTCTGAATGAGTGTGAGCAATTTATTCAGCTTTGGCTTTTGGTTTTTGGTTTTCTTCCTCAGTCTCTTCAATCATCTTCACAGTAGGATGTTCTCTGCTTTGAACTTTCAGTGCTCAGTAATCAGGCAGTAGTGATTGTCAAGGGCAGTAAGACAAAGTGGGTTTTGGGGTGAATCAAATGTGCAGGAGTAGTCTTCAGGTATTCAGTCCTTTTCACACATGGATAAAGCCTTGAGCTTAGTTTTTGAAAAAGAAACCCTCTTTTCCATAAAACTTTCTCCTTGCAGTGTTTTGACCAGCTTCAGGCGGTGATGACAGGATTATGGAGTGGTAATATATAAGCTGGAATGAGAAGCTACTTGGAAGATCTCAGGATTGTAGTCAGACAAATAATTTAAGCTGGCATAAGTTGTCAGTATTGATAAAAGCAGCAGATCCTCACTTCCTCTGCTTCTGACTGCTTGTTCTCACCCTATGCTATTCTCTTCCTTCCACAGTACTTTTACTAACTTAATGGGAAACTGGAGCAGATGCAGCTGGAGCTGGGAGAGGATGAGGGTGTTCCTGAATCTGCTTTACCCAGTCTAATTTATGGCATGAATTGCCCATGTTTCAGGAGGCAGGACAAGATACCACCAGGATGGATAGTGAGAGCCAGCACACAGAGAGACCAGGGCCACTTTTTCCCTGGGTTAGCACTATCTTATTGTCTCCACTGAAATTTATTTAATTTCCATTTAACAATGACAGTTTCCCATTCTTAGCAGCCTTGAAAGGATCATCTTCCAAAAGAAGATAGTTGAGGAGATCTTAAAATGCACAAGTGTCTTGTCCAGCCAACCTCTGGAGAGCCAAGGTCAGGCATTCCTCTTGCTCATGGTTCTGTGGTCAAAATTCTTCTGAAGCTCCTCACAGGTGTTGCTACCTCTAGACTCTGCTTAGATGTGCAAGCTTCCTCAGTGGGGTAGTTCAGAGCTGCTAAACATGCTTTTGTTGACAACCTTCACTTTATCAGAGTACATAGTTCTTGGCCAAAAAAGAGGCTCTGAACACAAGTAGGGAACTGATAATTTTAAATATACCATAATAAACAACATTATATTTTCCCCCTGTGGAATCATGTCAGATATTTGCTTCACAGGTCTTGTATAACATGATTGTTCCCTTTCTAATATTTCTCTGCCAAATCTTCACTGAAGTGATCTTGCAAACTGTTCTTTTCAGTCTTTTACTTGGTACAGCTTGGAACTTGCATATCTCTGTGCATTTGAATCCATTACTAATGCATAAGCATTCATCAGTTTGGCAGGAATGGACGCTACACATCTGTAATTCATAAGCTTCAAGACAGTTTTTGGTGATGATGATTCAGGCATCCACTGAATGTCCAAATTCCCTTTGGCATCAGTCGTCCAGCCATAACTTGCTGGATCCAGCAGAGTGGGTTCACATTGCAGGAATTATCTCCAAATGCCTGCTTAATGGTTTGCATGCAGTTCATGCTGGAATAAGCAATCTTTGCATGGGGGAAGCTGGCTGGAGTTGATTTCATCCCTTTTGGCAGAGAAGGATTGGTAATGGCATCAGTTGTTGCACTTTTAGGGACAAACAGATGGCATGTGAATTCTTGTAATTTCTGAAAGAAGCCTGATGAAAGCTCCCAGGGTTGTCCAAACACTGAGAAGTTATATTGATAATGACATTTTCTTTGCATGGGTTCTAGGGCTCCCAGTTTTCCTTTGTCTGAAAAAACACCAACAGCACTGCATCCCCAGAAGATATGCAGGCCAATCAGTGCCCTGCATGTGTCAGTCCCAGGGGAGCACACTATTATATTTCTGACAGGGAGTGATGCTTTGTGGCTGTTTTCTGACTTTCTCAGGCATTAGCCAAGATCTATAATTCTGCTGGGTTGTGCCCATTGTTTGAGCATGCAGTATAACACACATCTTCCCTCTTTGAGAAGTCCTGTGTTCTTGTGGTGGTCTCTGACTAGGGAGAAAGAGAGGATCACAGTGGAATTGAGATGTATACTTTTGTGATTTACACCCACACCCCCACACTATCTTTAAAGAAAGAATTTCATGACGTTTGACTTGCTGATGGGACAAGAAAACAACTTGTCTCTAATTTGGATTTCACATCCTACAGTTGTGTCCTTGAAATATTTGCTGGCAGAGGATCCTCTTGGATTTCTCAGTACCTTTTGTTGTTATTGTCTGGTAAATGCTTGACAATGTTTTAACTTTATGACTTTCTGCACCTTCGTGTTGTTCAAATGAGCAGAGATGCCTTGTTAACACCACTCAGCCTTTGGACAAGTCTTTGTTAATAACACAGACAGATGGGATAGTGATGGTTTCAGGGGGGCTTTGGTGGATTGCTTTTTTTTTTTTTCCCATCTGACTAAATAAACTAAGTCTTAGTCAAAGAGGTTTATCCATTGCTCTGTTCTTGCTGATGGGCTTAAGTCTTCCTTCTATCCTGTTAGCATTGTATGAGGAAGCCATGTGCATTCGACTTAATTCAGTTCTGAGCACTCAAAAGGCCACAGCTCACTCTCACTGCAGACTTTGATGTCTGCTGTTCTCTGTAAAACTGCTCTACACAGCACCACTCGGATGCCTATTGATTTTTACTTGGTTGCTTTCAGCTCGGTGTTCAGCGCTAAATCATCTTTGGCAAGCATATCCATCAACAAGTTGTCTGGATATGTGGTTTGTTTTCCCTTTGTCACCCTGGCTGATACATACCTAGTGTCTCCTTCAAACCTGGCCTTTTGGGCTCCAAAGGCTTTTTTTTCTCAGCTGAAGTATTATTTATTGGTTTCTATTTTTTCTCTTTCAATAGAATCACTCTTGCTTTGAGACAAAAGTTGCTATCACATCTGGACTGACAAAGACGCTTCATGAGAAATAGAAGAAAAGATAGCTTGGTATGCAAAAGCGTTTTTCCCTGTGAAATATCCAAAATTTGGAATATCCATTTGGTATTTTTCAGTGCTGTTATTTTGGTTGCCTTTGCTTGAAAGTAAAATAGCAACACCGCCAGAAACTAATGAACTCTTGTAGCCACAGCTTCTCTATTGAAAATGGCAAGGACCTGGTTCTTTGCAATGTTCCTTGAGCATCAGCACATGGTGTATTACATCTCACAGGCAATTGCTACTCCTCTGTCTTCTCAGATATCACATGGGGGAAGTACCTTGGGGGGCTGTGGGTTTTGAGTTTTGTGCTTCTTTTCTTTTTGAAGATAAATTCATACTAGCTGGATCCTGGTTTCGGTTTTTCTATAACTGCCTCCCTATGCAGCCATTGCTGCTTTAACCCTTTTACCCAATGACACCCCAGAAGATCTGGTTTTGGCCATGGTTATTCATACTTTTCATAATCTTGAATATGTGATGCTTCACTTTTGTTCAAGCTTCAGGCAGCATCCTGAAACAGAATCTGGTTGCAGATTTAGGCGGCTTTCAGAAGAGTATTTTCAAATGAACAGTCAAATGTGACTTTAGCTTGGAGTTTGGCATTCCAAAATTGTGTGAAGTGTTTGGACCCTCACACACTTTCTCTGTTTCAGAAACATTGACCTCTCTCTCCACTGCTTACTTTCGCTGATGTAACAAATTGGCAATAGAAGATGTGTACAGGTGGCAGCATCAAAGTTCACCATCATGTAAATATAAGCAGAATGAGCACATGTATAATGAAAACTGATATTGTGGTATTCAGTTTTCATTTATTTGGTTACCATCTTGGAAAAGCTAAACCAAATTGACAGCAGTAGTTTGTCATCCAGCTGCTAAAATACATAGATAAGTTCTGTAACAACAGCCAAACCAAAGAGATGATGAAAAATCTGATGATTCATATAAAAATAAAATTTAATAAAACCATCCTAACTTAAAATTTGGCCCTTTGAATTATACACTTAGTTACCAGTGTCATTGATTAAGAATAACAGTGCTGTATTTCCACCTCAGAGAACACTCAAACAGGAATAGGAGGAGGAATGCAGATATTCTTTACACTATCCCTGACTTCCCTTAATCACACAGAGTGTGTGAAATTTTAGCAAAAAGGCAGAATTTGACAACTTCAGTAAGATACAACAGCAAAATAATGCAAATATGTATTTCCATCAGAACAAATTGCTTTCACTCAAATTTTTGCTTTATTCAACTCATATAAATTTCTGATATTGCTATTATTTTTCTGTCTCCCCTTTAGAACCAGATAGAGAAGTCCCCTGCTACTGGATTTTAATGTACATAATCTTGAAAACTGAAACCTTCCCATTCATTCTTTATTGTCTCTGTAATAAGAAGTGACTAGATGGATCTGGACCAGAAAATTGTTTAAATGAATATGTTCCTGGGAAGAATTTAATCTTTATTAAAACAACATATTTAGCAAAAACTCATGTAGTTGCAAATGCCCACTTTAGACCCAGAGAGCAGTATTTGGTAGTGCCATAAATGAAATAAATATTACCCTCAGAAAGCAACACCCTGTGCAGAGCACTTTTAGTACACTTCTCCCACTCACCTTTCTTTGATCACCTGCATTTGGATGGGCAAACATGCAAGACTAAATAATCTGATTGATAAGGCAAATTGACTGCCTGTATAATGTTTTGTATTTTTGCTTTCATTTAGATGTTTCAAAAGGCCCATAATGAGCAAGGCAGGGAAACTTGGTAATCATCCACCTAAGCAAATTAGTTAAAATTTAAGGCAAGAAATTCACAGCAAGAGTACAGGAACTGGAGGAGCATGCTGCCTGCAGGATTTCTCCTTTGTGTTTGTATACTCTGATGTTTAATAAAATGTTGTCTCTAGTCAAGGTTTTTCCCCATATCTGAGAAATTTGTAATGTCTCCCATACAGATTCCCTGCACCTAGTAAGCTTTAGCATTTGATAGGGGCTTGTCTTCAATGAGGCCATAAACAGAACCACTTTCCTCAACCCAGGTGTCTATTTACATAGAGACTTGTAGGAATTTAATAATTTGTAGTGCAATTTCAACTTCCATCAAACCTGGTGGAGAGTGGCCAGTCAACTTGAAGGATATTAAGAGAGCTGAGTGTACATGAATCGGGCAAATGTGCAGAAAAATTATTGAACAAACCTCTTTTTTAGTAAACTTGTTTTAAAATGGTTGTTAAACAACAGGCTCTTATCTTTGTTTAATAATATTCCATCCTCCTCCTGTTTTTGTAGCAGTTGTGAATCTGTGATGCATTGGGCACTTTCTTATCTGCTGATGTGTCCATTTAGGAATGTGATGTGAAGGTCACTTTTCCTAACAGCTTGTCTCCTTTGAAAATTTAGGCAGGTACAGTGAACATAGGTATATGTCTCCAAATGTGAGGTTTTGTCCTATTTCTAACAGCTCCACATGTTTGAAACCATTGGTCATTCTTGCCTATTTTCTTTTTTCCTATGCCTTGGAAAACTTGAGAGTCAAACACAGGTAGTAGATCTGTCTAACAGTAGGACAATTAAGGTAATTAGCCAAAGCAACCACTCAGTCGGTGTAAAGCAGAGCTGAGGAAAATAGGAGGGAGTTCTCACCATGACAGAAGTAATTGAAGTTACCTCTGTACTCTCAGTAACTGCTGTCAACTTGAGAATTTAGCCACATGCAAACCAAAAAGAACAATGCCCAAGCAAAAGGAAAAGGGAAAACAAGGCATTTAAGGCTACCCCAGAGGAGATTAGACGAAGATCCCACTACAGGAACTCTTGACACTCCAGCCAAAAGCTTAAGAGACTGCCGTGAATTAGAGGTGTCACAAAGCAGAGCTAACAAAAGCCACTGTGCCCAGCAGGCTGAGCCCTGCTCCCCAGAGGCCTCAGTGCCCATCAGAAATGAGTCACTGGGACAGAGGAGGTGGAAGAAAGGGAGCCTGCAAGTCCAGTGAGCAACATGGGCAGGAGGTGTCCCTTGGGATTGCTGCAGTACCCCTCATTCAGAGCAGGGCTAAGGGGTAACTGCTGGCAGTAAGGTGTGCAACTATATTTGAGATCGGATCTGCCACAAAAACATACAGATATTATTGAAATAAATCATCTGAGGTGCTTAGAGGAGATGGAATAAATGTCAAAATTGGGTG
>NW_005054348.1:4727212-4764982 GCF_000277835.1 Geospiza fortis | reverse complement strand
ATTTTGCACTTGTCTTTTTTTGGCCCTTTGTTCCCTCAGTATTTCCATTGGGGTGACATTTGGACCATAGTGGGACATGCTGGTGCCAACCATACTTGTCCCTTTCATGGCAACCAGCGGCTGGTGAGACATGGGAGTGACGGCTCTCTTGCCCCACAGCTGCATTCAGGAAACACTTGGAGCAGGGTGTGCTGTAAGTCTTTGCAGGGGTTGAGGGATGGTGGAGACATCTCCTTGCATTTAGAGCTCAAGCTCAGGGCATTCCACTCCTTGCAGACAGTGTGCCATAACACTCTCTGTAAAGATACTTCCACCTGAGCTCATAAGAAGAAATGAGGAAATGTAGATGGATCTTTAGAGATCTATCTTTTAGATAAATTTAGAGGTGTATCTTTTCTAAAAGCTCCAACTCTTAGATCCTGAGGCTGTGTATTGGCTGTACTATGTGCTGCTGACTGATCAGAGTTTTCAGCTAGGAGATCTGTACAGGGAGGCTGGGGCAGGGCTCCTGCTAGCAGGGCTTGGTGAAATGTGTGACTCGGCAGGTGAGTGTCCTTCTGTTCCACGGGATCTATCCTGCAGACTGCTTTGTGTCACTCCTCTCACACACACCGTGGTGCAACACACAGGAGCAGATACCTCTTGTCATTAACTCCACCAGCTACTGGTTTTCTAACCCTTCCCTTCATCTGAGTGTCAGATTTTTCACTTGCAAATATCTCCAGAGCAAGCCTTCTCATCCCGAGGAAGCAGAAGGAAATTGCCCTCCTTAATGAGCATGGGCTAAAAGAGGAGGAATGCTTCCTGTCTCCTATGAACACAGTTGGTCCATCATAGATACTGTTTGATGTGCCTGAACTTCTCCTTCAAACAGACTCTAAAGGCAGGCTCCTGACTCCTTCTGTTACTTTTCACAGCTGGCAAGTGCCAACTTGCGCATTGCAGCTAAACTCCGGCTAAATTTGGAGTAACTGAACTTCTCCCTCTTATCCACATGGTTTCAGCTCTCTCTTGCAGGTGTTGCCCTGAACTGCTGGGTAGCACTTCAGAGGCTAAACAACATCATTGCACCACACTTGTCAAGGGCAACCTCATTTCAGCAAAAAGTTTGTTTTGCACAGCATTAGCTACAGGCTGAATCCAATGGGATTCTTACTCCAGCTGGTGCTTCCCTTGCTTTCCATAGAAATGTTGTGAGGAGAAGGTTAAGGTAAGGACAGTAAAATGCAGAATCCAGTGCCAGTGCTGAACTTAATTCTTTCTCGTCAGTTCTGAGAGACTGAAAAGGCTGCCCAGTCACCAGCCAAGTGCAGCCATGGGATCTGAGTCTGTATGTCCCTCACATACAACAGCACTGTGGAATTCAGAGTTAAAATAGCCTGTGGATTGATGTTGTCATCATTGTATGATATCTTTAACAGGCTAATAGAATAGCTGATGGGAAAAATCCTGGTGGTGTTTTTTTGGGTGTTTTTTTTTTGTTTGTTTTGTTTTGTCTGGGGTTTTTGGCTTTGGTTTGGTTTGGTTTGGTTTTTTGTTTGGTTGTTTGGTTTTGGGGTTGATTTTTTTGGTTTTTGGGGTTTTTTTTGTTTTTTTGGTTTTTTGTTGTTGTTGGTTTGGTTTGGTTTGGTTTGGTTTGGTTTGGTTTGGTTTGGTTTGGTTTGGTTTGGTTTGGTTTTTTTAATGACCAATAGGTCAGCTTAAAAAAAAAGTTTGACAGGTTTAAATAAGAGCTCAAAAAGATCCTGGAAACAGAGGCACTTCTGAGAACTCCAAGTGTGAAGCTGTAAAGTCTTCATATGCTAAAAAAGAGGATCTTTAACACTTCAGCATTTGTCCTTTATTCAGCTATCTTGTGTTGTTGCAAATCCAGTAAGGGCTGAAAACAGGCAGCCTCTTCACAGTGCCTTTTTTTTTGGCTGTTTAATAAACATACACTAGATACAAATTTAGCCAATAAAAGGTTCATGTAGTATGTATGTATGTATAATACATGCACAAAAGGACCATTCAAAATGCATAGCAACCACTCGGCAGGGTTTAATTTTCCTTAACAGTTTTCCATTTTCCTTTAAATTTGAGATGGGAGTGGGGGGTAGCAATCAGAATCCTCGGCATAAATAGGATAATAATAAGGAAGTTCCTGGTATTGTTGAAGTAACAGTTCTTAGCAAAGCATACAACTGAATTCAGATAAAAGAAAGTTTCTGATTAAAAAGACTGCATGAATGAAAAATGTGAAAAGTTATTGGAAATTCCTCGTAGCTGTAAAACACTGCTGTGTTAATCATATGAGAAATTAAAAACTAGCTGATATTTCTGTAACGCGTTTCTTAGTTTGGTTGACACTTTTAAAAATATATTTTAAACACTATTAGCATTCTGCATGATAGCACACATAAATTATGTCAGCCAAACAGTACAGCAGGTTACATCATTGCCTTCTGTGACATTTATGAAGCCAGCATCTGCTGTGCACGATGGGCTGGCTTTTTCCAAAGCCTATCTAAGGGGTTTACAGCTGGCTTTCCAAATATATGCCCTGCCGTGTTCTTAAAGTGGCACACACAAAAACACACACAGACCCCGCATCATTAGCAGGTTTAGATTTTCACACACTTTTCTCACTTAGTGGAACCTGTTGGAGTGTCAGGTCTTGTGTGTCCTGGCAGGGAAGACCCAAGGGTTAAACAGATGCTCCTGTTACAGTAACGCCTGGATGCCCAGATTGAGGCCGTAATTCCATTTTAGCATAAGTGAAGAAGTAGAAAATGTTGGTAGCTGTTTGTATCACAGTGCAAGGGTTGAGACTGCTGAGTGCTGTAAAACCTGAAGAATAGAGAGGCAGGGGTTATTTTTAAGTTTTTGATGGCTAATGATAAAGATTTTTTTTTCCAGAATCTAACATTCTATCTGTCATTATAACCTGGTGGCTAGCTTCCTTCAGATACTGAATGGCCTGGGGGCTGGGCTCTTTTCAGGCACCTAAACAATCTAGCTTTGGCATTGTGCTGGGAAAGGAAAGGCTGGGAATGTGCCTGCAGGGTTTTGTGAATGCCAGGAAGATAGGGTTTTAAAGAACCTGGCCTCTAGAATGATGCAGAATCAGCAGTGGTGGTAAAATAGCATCAGTTCTGGCAGCCTAAACAGGACACTGTGCAAGTCAGACTGCCTGGTTCATTTGGACCTGTTAGGTTTTTTGGTTTGTCTTGCTTTCTGTATTCAACAGCACAAATGATGTATTAGTGAATGTATTAGTGATGTATTAGTGAAATAGGTGGAAGAACATCATCATCCTCTCTTTGCTTCTTTTTCCTCCTATGCTGTAAAAATGGCTTTCTGCTGTCTAGATGGACAGAGCAGTCTTGTGATGCATGGGTGCAGATACATGCCTGCATGCACATGTGCATACGTGCCTGTGTGTGTGTCTGCATAGATGCAGATGAAGCACTCCACCCATAAGTCCTGAAATCAAACAAAGCCTGAGGCCCCTGCTGTGCACCAAATCCTCCTGCAGGTCTGAAACATGTGTAATGCAGGCAGCACTTCTTCCTCAGAAAGGTTTTCTGTACCCCTCTGTTTTTTTTTTCTTTTTTTTTCTTTTTTACCCTTAAGACCTTCAGTGGCTTGAGGTACCCTTCTTTGGGGCAGCAGCTCTTACAAAAATCCAGTCATTTCATCAAAGCCCCAGACTCTGGAGAACATGGGCTGTGCCATCACAGGGCTGCTTTTCAAGGAGGCATCTGTGCTTAGCATATGGCAACTATTTATTATAGCTGTTGCATTGAGAAACAACAATTCCCATGATAATTGTTTCTCGTATATCAAGATGCTTCAATCTCTGTTTCCCACAACATTCTGCTTGTCTGGTATGTGTGTGCCAATGTCACCACAGTCCTAGCAGACAGTTGTCTACATTTTGTCATTACTGAGGGTAAACAGACATGACTTGAGTGGGAAGGAGAGCGGGGGAAGTGGACTGCTAATTTAGTCTGTCTTTAGTAGTGCACTGTGAAAGCAGCACGGAATGATTTGTGGGCAATATTTACAAACCTCCCCTCCCTCGATGCATCCATCCCTTTTCTTCAAACACACATTGTTTCGGGGCATTAATGCTTATTATTTGCCAGCCTGCAGTACAGACGATGCTTGGTTTTGTAAGGGGATAGGGTGACTTTTCCCCCCCCCCCCCCAGTCATCTACGGCTCTCTCCATTATTCCAGGAGAAGCACTTCTGGGTTCCCTTGGAAATGCACAGCATATATGGACATTTACACACATGTGAGTGCACTTTCAGCATTATATACAATGTACACCTTTTCTCCTTTTGCATACAGTCATCACATACATACCTTTCATAAGCTAGACGTCAAAATCCCTAAACCTATACATTAATTATTATAAAAAGAGAAAAGGGAAGGAAGGAAGGAAGGAAGGAAGGAAGGAAGGAAGGAAGGAAGGAAGGAAGGAAGGAAGGAAGGAAGGAAGGAAGGAAGGAAGGAAGGAAGGAAGGAAGGAAGGAAGGAAGGAAGGAAGGAAGGAAGGAAGGAAGGAAGGAAGGAAGGAAGGAAGGAAGGAAGGAAGGAAGGAAGGAAGGAAGGAAGGAAGGAAGGAAGGAAGGAAGGAAGGAAGGAAGGAAGGAAGGAAGGAAGGAAGGAAGGAAGGAAGGAAGCCTCCCAAAGTCTTGTCACCAGCAAGACCTCAACTTCTGCTGCCTGACCTGGCTGTGATGTTCACTTGTGGGCTTTGAGTCTTGGAGAACATTACAGGGACATATTTTGAAAATGCAGCAGTTCAGCATCTAGTCTCTTTGTTTCATAAATCAGTGCAACTCCATAGACTCTCAGCATTAGTGTCTTGGCCCATGCCAGGTGAGATTTAGGTCCATGACATATGATAATGCTTGCTTTTTTTGGTTTATATGGTTTTTTTGGGGAAGACAAGGGATAGGATGCACCTTGTATGAGTTACTGAAAGTGTACTACAACTGGAGATGCGTGAGCAAAATCAGCATCTGAGAGTTCTGTGCAACAGATAAACGTTGTACTCATTTCCTCAGATAGCCAGAGCCACTCCTGAGAAGCTGTAAGCACTGAAAATCACAATTTAATTTATAAAAATGGAATTTGGGATTTAAATTATGCCTAAAGGTGTAAGTTTGATGCAGCAACCCAGACTTAGGTAGGAAGGGTACTGGTTCTTGTAATGTTTGAACATAGGTCAAGCATAACCAAGATTCAATTTCAGCTCATTCTGTGAGTAGTAAATAAGCAAAAAGAAGAGTCTATTAATTTTTGAGAAATTAGGGTCTGTTCAAAACACAGCATTGCTCCCTTTTGAATGTCCCAGCTCTTCGTATCATGTTGAGCAATACTCAGCATTTATGAATCTGATTCTTGCTCTTTTGTGTAGCACTGATGTTTACATTGACCTCAGGACATCCTCATGTACTATGTCATTCCTAAGTTCCTCCCATTTTCATCAACTTCTGTGCTTTTATGTTAAAACCTGAGATGAAACAATTTTAGTTGTCACACGAGGTGGTGCAGGTCTTTCTGAAGTTACGTGACTGCTGCTTTATACCCTCTTGACTGGGTCCTGTATTTGCATGTAAAAGTCTGACTTCATAATGCTGCTTTATTTTTGGCTTTGTGCAAGCTGTTTCTAGTTGAATCAATAGTTAAAACTGCTCCTTAAGGCAGATAAATATGTAATTAGTAGAAATAATGGAGCAGTAGTCAGTCAGCTGCAAAACTGATGCTTCATCTAAATGTGTGTAAGGCACTTTATTTAGTTGGCACGTTTCTAACATCTATTAAGTCAAATTATGAGAAGTGTTTTGAGGCCTTTCACACAGAATGTGAAGCCTTTCATTCCTTATTTACATGTGTGAATATATATGCATGGAGATTTCAACCCATGAATTAACTCCAGAGGAAAACAAACCACCAGATAAACACAAAGCCTGGGGTTGTGTTTGGGTTTAGTATTTCTTCCCTTTAGAAAGCAAAGAAGCATCCTTACAGAATTTTGTGATTATTTTATTCAAAGAACTTAATTGATGTATCACAACATAGCGCTATCATTTACATGGCATTAAAAAATGGAATTGCTTAGCTCATCACGCTGACGGCAGCCAGCTGAGAGACTAGCATGAGGTCAACCTTTGGTGGTCATTTTTGTGAATCTGAAATGTGTGTTTCTATTTAAGTCTGACTGTGCAGGGCTTTATTAACACTAGTTAACACTGGTAGGGATGGAGGGAGGGAGGGAGGGAGGGAGGGAGGGATGGATGGATGGATGGTAGACAGATAGTTCCAGAACCTGTTGGAAGTCACCATACATCTAAGAGTTTTAATGTAGACACAAAACTCTTGCAAAGCAACTTCTGATCTTCCCTACTGGAAGAGATGTTTTTAATTTATTCCACCTGATCCCTCAGGATTTGGATGTGGGGACCTGGTCACCTCTACAGGTGCAGAATGGGGCACATCTGAGGCGCAGCTGAGATCTAGGAAGCTCTCAAACAGTTGGATGTCTCTGCTCTGCAGCCCAAGGTTCTCTACCAGCAGCTCTGCCAGGAGCTGCAGGGGAGATGAGGGGTGAGAGGAGAATAGATGGGTGAGAAGAGAGTGTCTCCCTGTACCAGGGTGCTTTACCAGTAGCACAAGAATAGCTGGAAAAAAATTATAGATCTTTGGTTTTTCATCTCCCTACGAGCACCAAGTACCTTGTCACACTGCCTCATAAAGATCTTGAAGATTATTTCAATACTTGAAACTTCCTCTCTCTTCAAAGAACAACAAGACTTTGAGACAGAAATGTGGGAATTCACTTAGCCAAGCACTGCAATTTCAGTTTGTCTGCAATGATCTGCAAACCACAGACTCTGAAATGAGCAAGGGGTTATGTGAATGTTCCTTGTAAGTATTTATTTTTATTTTCTCTAGCAGGAGCTGTCAAATAAAGCATGTCCTGCCCTTCAGAGTTTCTGCTGTCTATGCAGAGCTTCTGCAAGCCAGGCCTTTGCTTAGTACACTTAATTAGAGTTTGCTTATTATAACAGTGGAAAATACAAGCTGGTTTGACTCTGGGAATTAAATTTTGCTGCATTCTATTCTTGGTTACCATCAGTTCCTTCCTAGTATTGGCAAAGATGCTCATGAAATCTGGGCATGTCTGGAGGAGGAAAGGTTAGCAGATTTAACAAGGAGGCATTAAAAGTTGATTTAATAGAGCAGTAGCTTGGACTTTAGTGTGTAGCATAATTTCATCATTGCTCCAGGGTAAGTATTCAATTTTGACTACTTTTTTTTTCTTTCCAGACTAAATGAAACAGATGCCTCTCAATACTTGTCTTTGATAAACATATTCTGAGAATCCTCCATCCAATTGTTACTGATTACATGGCTAAAAATGCAGTCTGTAACAGAGAAAACAGATGTGGTAATAATTATCCCTGTGCCCTGCATATCAAACATTAACTATTGCTGCTGGAAAAAAAAGGGGCTGAAACCAAACAAAGTGGGATCTGCTACACCAGATCAGACCATCAGTTCACTTTGCCTGAATCTCCAGCTATGGGCTGAGCCTGATAATTTATACAGAAATCAGGAATGCTTCTTTATAACATTGTAAAGAATGTATAATGTTTCTTTGGTTCACTACCAGTTGCTTGCACAATTCTTCCATGACAGACACAAAACTCAGAGTGTCCTGAGTCTAATTATAATTATTTGAGGGTTTTAAATCTATAGCCCAAATTTTCCATACAGTTTTACTACCCCCAAAAGCAGTAACCAGCTGTGCTCTGTCTTCAGTTCTATGGGAGTTGAAATGCCTTGATAGGAAGTTTGAGGTTGGATCACTGAAAATAACTTATGCCTGTGGCTGTTGCGGAAAATTCCATGCGGATGTGCAAGCTTATCATCTGACCTTCCAAGATGCTGGTGAGATTAGCACTAGCCAGAGTGACCAGGCTGTGTGCAAGATCTCAGCCCAGGCTGGAAGGCTTCTTCCTTCAGCAAAAATCACTGCAGCCATTTCTGGTTGCTCTTGTTTTGCTGCCACACAGCTGAAGATGATTCAATCTGAAGACCTAAGTGTCCAATGAGTAGTCTGCAACATGAATTTATCTCTTCTGCTATTTTTTTCTGATTCTTTTTAAAAGGGTTTCAGTTCTGCAAATGTGAAGCTCCTCTCTGAGGCTGACAAAGGTATTTTGCCCAGATTCCCACCAGCTGGAGGCATCTAACCTATGATACCTAAGGGCACTCATCCAGCACTGGCTGTCTGAAAGCTGCAGATCCAAACTGGTAGTCTGTCTTTCTTCGCTTGCCAGTCCAGGACATAGCAAGTATTTTCAGAGGGCAGTTGAGGCCCTCCTAAAATAGGTGAGAAAATACTCTCCTGGAGGCGCTGACTGTGCCTGTTTTGTCTCTGACTGTAAAGGGAGCCTACAGTGCTGACACAAAGTGGAAGCCTGGTGGCTTGGTAGTGGTGGCTTGGCTCCCTGAGGTGTGTTATTCCAGTCAGCCTCATGGTTCCTCTGCTGCTGCTCCAGCTAGGGGAAAGCCAGCCTCTTGCACAGGTTATTCAGCTCTCTTGTGACCTGGGTCTGTGCTTGGGAAGTGCTGCTTTTCCTCTGACTGTTAGAAATGGGCAGCTCAGATAGCACTGGGATGAAACCAGATTGTTTTCCTAAAGTCTTATACCAGAGTAGAGGGAGAGAGGACATTTTGCAGAACCCAGGAGCTCTGTTGGTTGTCTGGAAATCTCTGGGACCTGTTGCTCTAAGGAAGACTATAGCTCTAAGTCTATATAGGATAGACTTATATCTATAGTCTTCCTTAGAGCAACAGATCTAATAAGGAAGACTAAGTGTCACCATCTATGGGACAAAAATGCCATTCCAAAAGCTTTGGACTTCAAGTGAAAATATATGCTATATTGATTAGAAAATAGTTTGCTGTGACATCTGAGCACAATACGTTCATGCCTGTACATTTAATTAAATCACCTGTTTTTATTTTTAAAGCTAAATATAATGAAAAATTAAAACTTGCCAACACACTGCTCCACAGGAATGGCCTTACTCATGTTCATTAACACAAGCTAGAAGGGTGTGCCACTGTCTTCTGATGCACAGATAAATGTGGCAATTTCTTTCAGTTGTCCAGACTGGTTGGTCAATAAGATCAAGCTACTGTGCCAAGCTTATCCCTTCAGCTCCTCCTCAGCTGGTCAGGCTTTGGACATGGGATGGACTTGCTGATCAGGAGTAGAGGCATGACCCTGTAACACAAGCTAGCCAGAGGCTGGTAGTTAAAAGAGGAAACTAATGCAACTGCTTATCATCGACAGGCAGGTAAACCTTAGAAATTGGGTGAACTCACCCGTGTGAATTGTGTGAGAAATAAGGCCATGCTCTCTGTTAACCTGCTTTAATCTGCTTCAGGGCACTGCAATTTATCATCCTCCCAGAGTCAAAGCCCTTCACAGTACAGAAGAAAGGGCTGAAGTTTCACAGCCAAGGATCCTTGGGACACAAATGTTCAGGTCAGAAAAATCTCATGGACTTTCCGGGTTTGAAATACTCCTGTCTACAATATGTTCTGATTATATTTTTCTGTTGCTCCATGCTTGTCAATTGACACAGGTTGGTCTCCCAAGGGATGTTGTGGGGGCAGACAAGCCTTGTTTTCTTGCAAAACTCTCCTAAAGTTGGGCAAAATGTTTAGCAGTATCACATATGTGCACTCATCCAGGAGAAAGGTGTGATTTGTTAATATGGAAAACCATGTGTCCTGCCCCTGTTATAGATGGAAGAGATGAGAGAGAACTCTTGGGAGCTGAAGGCAGCTCCCAGGACACAGCTGAGAGCAAATTGGGCTGGTGCAGAACACAAGACCTTTTCTCTACATTCTCCTGCACCTTGTGCTGAGCAGCCCCTGCTTTGGTCCAGCAGCAATCACCATGCTAACCTTTCATTAGTGTCCAACTAATTAGCATGCCTTGAGCTCTTTTAGGAGCACCAGGTAAGTCCTCACAGCTTTTGCTAGGCAGAGGGTAACTTTCATTACCTGACCAGATTTGCTGATCTCCTGGTAGGTACCTCACTCCTTGCACAGCTCTGTGGCCAGACTGTATCAGGCTGCTGAGCATTTCCAGCCACAAACAAGAATGATCTTGTTTGATTTTGAAAGCCATGGCATGGGCAAAATCCCATTGCTCTTTTCTGATCCATCTCTGCTGACATCAGCTTTATGCCTGAATTCTTTCCAAGCACAGTCAGAAGAACAAGCTGCAGGTTTAAGCTCACCGTGGGCAGTGAATTCCCTCCCACATCTTAAAAGCCTTTTGGTTTTCCACAACTCTGTAGCATCTTGTATGTCTCAGACGGGGAATTACAAGTTGTAAATTTCTTTATCCGTCCCACTTTCACACTTCTAAGAGTGAAAAATAAAATGCTGCCAGCATTTTATTTTTGCAGCAGGGCCATCCCTCTGCTTCTGAATAAACATTTGTGTGAGGGCTCTCATTCTTGCCAAGGTGTTAGGATAACATTCTCATGCTGATTCCACTGTCCTCCCTCAGCACCCCAGTGCTGGAGGTCCGCTTCCGAGGCTTTGAAATGGCCACGCTCTCACCTCATCCCATACACATGGAAATGAGATCACCAGAAGGAGGGAGCTCGTAAATCCCATGGGGAAGCCAACAGGGCAGGTTAGGAAATTATGACCTTCAGTGTATTGATGGTTGGGTGAAGAGCTCCACATGGGCAAAGAGGCTGCAATGAAAACAGAGGAGGCCAGGTTGCCCAGGGCATGGAGGCACTGCTGAAGGTGTTGGGCCTCTTTTCCTTCAAACCCCATGGTCCATTTCACCATTGTTTTAGCAAAAGCCAAAGCTTTTCACTGTTGGCTTCTTGTTACAAGCAAAAGACAGAAGATTTCTTATCATTAGCATCAATTATCGTTATCATTGTCTGTGTAAGGGTGTGGATGTAACATGACCACAGCTGTGCTGAGAATCAGCAGGGAAAGTACTGTCATCATGTTCATCTCAACACATGCAAACTCTGTAGAGAGACCAGGTTCTCAGGCTGCTTTTCATTTGGCTTAAACATCAGGTGTAAATACTTTTGTGTACCTCATAAATCCTGGTGACGATCAGTACTTCTCTCTTTAGTGCAACAGAGGTGTGTTAAAAGCCAGCAGGATTTACACCCATGTGGGCCTGTCTTAAGAAGCTCAGCTGTAAAAATAATTCTCATCACACGTTACAAAGCTGACTGTGGTGTTAAACACAGCAGACATTTGGTGAGGCCTACTCCTGGACAGGACCAAGGAGTTGTTAGGCATGCTAGGAAACAGTTCTCTCATTCAAACAGAGGCCACCAAAATGTTTTTTGAATAAGAACTCGCTGAGTTTTCTTTCCCCTTTCATCTTGTCAGGAAATCTCTGTGAACTTCCCTCCTCTCCATTTGCCTGCCTTCCCCTTTCTCTGCTGTCATTTCCCAGCCAGGCTGTTTTCTTCAAAGTACCCTCTAAATGTCACAACCACTGAACAACCACAGCAAATAATGGAAATGCCCCGGTAACCCTTCCCAGAGCACTTATATACCAACGCTGCATAATTTGACCTGCTCTCATTCTTGTTCCCATCTTGGGAACATATTTCACAGCAGTGGCAGAGGAAAGAGAGTGGGTTCAAGATTTTGTTCCCTTTTCTCTTGGTTCTCTTTTGATGTAAGACAAACTCTACAAACACGAACTAGAAAAACCCTACAGCGCAAACCAGACACCCCTCAGAAGGAGGGTGCCAGATAACGCAGTGTGAGGAACATTTCCATTTTGAGTGCTGGTGTGCATGCTTCACCATGTACCCCTAATTATAAGAAAATTACTTAAAAGTCCTCAGGGACCTCTAAAAAGAATAATCCATAACAATAAAGGGCTTGGATATAGCAAAGATGTGCACATGTTTGAACACAGAGTTTCACCCTGGGAGACACAATCTGTGATACAGGATTTCAGGCAGAAATCCAACTCTTACTTAAGTTTTTAAAAATCAGGAGTTTTTCAAAGAGCCATGAGAACTGCTCTTTTGCTGATTCTTTCTAATGCACCAAAAGACTTGCTGGAAAGGCCCATGATAATAGGCATTTAACCTCAATAAAATATGTTAAGATACCCTACTTGACTGATCTTGGAATTTTTGTATAATTTCATTCAGTGTTGGTAAAAGTTCTCATCTCCCAAATGACTTACTTCTATCTGGTTTTTTATCACTTTGAATTTCACACTATTTTGTATTCAAGGTACGCCTGAAGCAGTGCCCTCAAACCAGCTCTTACCCAAGATGAGAAAACAAATATTGAAGTCAGGACTTAAGCTTTGAAGATGATCTTATTGTAGCCTCAACCAGATCTCTGGATCTAATCTAGATCAGGGTTTTGGTCGCTGCCCCCTTTCTCTTTTACAGGGTCAGGGCAATACTGAATGTATTGTCTTTCTCATTATGGTTTCCCCTCCTTACCTCCAGGCCTTTCACTGTACATAATTTGTCTGCTGTCCCCAGAGAGACATTTCAAACCTAATCTGAGTTACTCATTGGTGTTATAGGTCAGGAGTGAACAGAGGTGTCCCCTTCAGCTCCCAGAGGTGATGGTTTAGCCACACCACACACTTACCTGTTCACACATAAATTCCTCCTGAGCTGCCTCTCATCTGCATCAAACAAAACAGTAGCACTGAGTGCAACCAAGCCCAAGTCTGGGTTCTGAAGCCCTTCATCCTTCATCTCTCAGCTTTGTGGTGAGGATGATCATGGCACATTGGTGCCTGGTGTGACATGTTCCCAATCAGTCTTGTGGCAGAGCACATTCCTGTTTGGAGCATGACCTTGGGAATATTGCTTAACCCGTCCTCTGTCTTATTATTTCCCAAATCTAAACTCAAGTTGCTGTCTTGTTTGCTGAATTGCATGAGCAAATTAATCAACCTCTCAGAGAAACTCGGTGACATAAATAGGGCTGGCCAGGAAACTCTTCTCAAACTCTTCAACTTTATTACACATCAAGATAAAACAATCTTTCAAAGGTTATTTGGTGGATTGGTAATTGAAACAAATACGTACATAGAACAAACATCATTTTGACAGTAAGTGTCTTCCTATGGAATGTGGATTCACATTCAAATTGTCATTGACTTCAGAGAAGGTCTTGAACCTCGGGCTTTCCTTTCCTGGAAAACTTCAGAATTATGGTACATAATAAAAGTTGGTTGTGTTAAGAAAAAAAAAAATCTGACTGGATCTGAACACAGTAAGAATATGAGGAATGTGATTCATATGTGCAAATTTTAAATATGGACCAACACTTAGAGAGAAGGTAAAGCACAAGGGGAAAGGAAAAAAAAAAAAAGAAAGAGAACACAAAAAGGGCTGCATATCTATCACCAAATGTGTTTTTTCCAAAGCCCGTGGGAAAGGAGCATCATGGAGAGTGCAACACAGCAGGCTAGGTGCAGACTGAATGCATAAACCTGTCCTCAAAGCCCTGAGTAGTGAGGTGTGAAACAGACAAATATAAAGAAAGGAGAGCTGTGTCAGCAGCAGCATCAAAACCTAGAGACTAACACAGCCTTGTTTGAGAGAAATTAGAGGCAGGGAGAGAGGGAGGGAGAAAGTGTTGATACACTATAAAATTATCACACATTTCTAAAGAGGTCTCAAAGAACTGACTTCCTGCTGGGGGATTCCTCTCATACTGGTGTGAAGAAGCATCACACCGTCACCTGCAAAGGCTTTAAGTGCAAGTGGTGACACTTCAGTATTCACTGCCTGCCTTAGAAAATCCAGGGGAAGCAAAAGAAAGATGAAAAATATGCAAGTCAAAAGGGTGTTGCTCCTATTGTTCTCCTTGCTGCTTGGTTAACTGGGAATCCCTTTGAGCAACAGAGGGGTCACATCTGTCCAGATGTGCTGTGCCTGCATCAGAGAGCAGGGCACTGTGGAAACAGCTCCACACAAACACCTTCCATCATAATAGTACAATGAAATCCCCCTTCTTGGCAGGACCAAGCTCTCACAAAAGCATGTTTTCAGCAAGAACACCACCTGGGGAAGATGACTATTAATTACCCATGATAGGGCAGCACAGTGCCTTTTACAGAACAGGCAGGACTGGAGTCACTCAGGGCTGTCATGAACCTCATGGACCCCTGAGACTGAGCTGCCCAAGATAAGAATGGGTGCATCTAGACCCTCTCCAGTTAGGGCCGTGGCCATGACTGCTGCATCCCTGGCCGTGAGCTCCTGGGGGTCCTGGCCCTGGCTCGAGGACTGGATGTGCTGCTAAGTAGGTGAAGACCCAAAGGTGAAGGAAACCATTTGTGGCTGTGACAGAAGGGACCCTGAGCCTCTCAGTGTAATAGCAATGAACAGGTCAGGCACCAAAAACAGAGGGGAAAGGAAAATTAGCCTGAGTTCTTGACACCAGGGAAAGTGGTTCATCAGTAGGGTCACTGGAGGACTGTGAACTGAACTCCAGAAAGATGTTAGCAATGTCCCTGTGTTTTGCTGCAGGTGTTTCACACCTTGCAGACAGTGCAACGCCATGGAGCTCTCCCAAAGACAGCCTTGCTTTCCAAGGGGCACTCTGCCATCTCCAGCAGGGAGCAAGGGGCTGCCAGTCTGGCCTTGCTATTGCACAGTGTAACAAGAATCTGGAACAAGCAGGGCTATCAAAATCCTTTATTTAGGTGATACAACACAAGTAACAAAGCCTGGCTTATTTTTCAGGAAGGGATGTATGAGAGGGTTTCTTCTGGGGGTATGGGGAGTATGCTCTCAGTGTGTGCTTGCCTAGTTTAAATACTTATTTCTGGTTTGGATAACCTCGTTCATTTGATGTCCAATCCTATAAAAAAGACACACATAAGGATGAGAACTAACTTTGTGATGCACAGCCCTACAATATCCCACAGCCATTTTCCGAAACAAAAAAGCAGTTCATGTTCTTGATTCTTCTTGGGAGACAAGATGTTTTCTATAACCACCACAAAAAAAAAAAAAAAAACAATCAAGCAAACTTTAATGTTTTACTTTTCACTCTTATTAACCCCTCCCCAGCTGTCCATTTCTCTTTTGAAACAGTGATATAATGTGTCTGGCAGACACTCACTAAAGAGTTGTTTGAGCTTGCCTTCCCTGCATTTCAAGAAAAAGTTATTTTCCCCGTTTTAATGAAAATTCACTTCTTTTGGTCCTCTTTTATTCTCTTATTTTTGAGGCCTTCCACCTCTGTTAACTGTGGGAAAGGCTTTGCTTTGCCAGGGTACAGCACGCATTGTAAAAGTAATTCAATTTTACACCATAGCAATGACATGATCAAGGGAACTTTGAGCAGGCTTTGTGACCAAGAGCATTTAACAAGTATGTGAAAAGCTTCCAAAGAGCCCTCATGAAAGACAGAAAGGTTATAACAATAGGAGAGGCAGTTTGATAGTGGTAAATTAAGAGTCATAGGGGTGACTCTAATCAGGTTAAGCTCTAAAGAAAGAGAAGCACCTTTATATCTCTTGGGTACAGGCCTGAGTGCATTAAAAACTGTTGAATTTGTGTTGGGAAGTACACAAATCCCTGTGGCATTGAGCATTTGCTCCTCCTTGGGCTGAAGAATTCGACTCTGCAAGGAGAAAGGCTTTCTAGGCAAAATAAGTAAAACTGCAGAACTGGACTCAGTACCTTGGAAAAAGAATATTGAATTTTTGGGTTTTTTTAGTTAATATCTAGACCTCTTTAGGAGTTCTTATCTTGCATTTTGTTCCCTGTGGAAACCTTCTGGCAGTTCCAGTGCAAGCATGGGGACAGTCTGTGCATAAAAGTAATGATGAACAATTCACACATGTTTTTAGGTTTTAGGCTCTGTGTGTGGAGCCTGAGCCAGATGCTGCCCTGAGCTATACCTCAGTGAAGTGCATCATGTACCACATGCAAGTGACAAATATTTATATATACCGTGTGTACTCATAGGCACATTGGGTACAGTGGTTCTGAGCATATCATTAAAACTTTGGGTTGGTAAAGAATGTGTGTAGAGATGTACTTTTTAATGGAGAGTCCAGCTATCCAAATAAATAACACAGCTACAGACAGACCATCAAGTTGTGAGAGTTAGTTTTGTTGTTTCTCACATATGGCTTATTCAACAACTTTTATGTATGTGTTACTGTGAAAAATGCTTAGAATTTATTTTGCCAAGGAAAAGGGTTATAACTTGTCTTTGTTGAAAAAAAAAAGAAACGCAAAAGTTGGGGCTGCCTCAATTTTGCAATCGACAGGGACACCTACAGGAAGACAAAATTAACACATTGGCATATTGGGTGTTTTCGGCTTTATTTGTTCACAGCTTGAGCCTATTACCTAATAGAGACACAAGAAAATGGCCCATCTGTTTGCAGTGGGCAAATGTGTGAGTAGCACTCTCTGGGGCTGCGTGGGAGAAGGGCTGCTTTTCAAGGACGTATTTACTTTACTCTCTGTTTTCTCAACGGTGTATATAACTCAATACTAAAAGGCTAATTTGTTTAAGAAAACCAAACCTGACTTCTTCAGTTAATTGCTTGCAGAAAAGGCGTAGGTACTGCTTGGATTCTGTGTGCTTTGTTGAGTGCACTGGAGTGGCCTCCGCTCCATGGCCTGCAAGGATGCCTGAAAGCCACCTCGATGGCAGCAGAGCCCTCATTGCTCCTGTCCTGCCTGCTCTGCAGCTCTTGGAAAATATTGGGGATGTGTAAGGAGTGGGGGAGATATGGCAGTCTGTCTATCAAGGAATGGGGATGAGGCAGCTGGGAGGGAGAGTCTGCTCGGGGGCACGTGGGATTTGGGATATGATTAATGCTTTGGCAAAATGTTAGCGAGAACAGGATCTGGCAACTGAGAGGAAATGCCTCTGTGTTCTCTTGCAACCAGCCTCGAGCTGGAATAGGAGCCTGTGCTTGTGCCAAAGTGAATCCAAGCATTTGAATGTACATGAGTGGAAACAGGCTGTAAGAGAAAACATGGAATTTGGAGACCCGCATCCTGCTGGACCCATTCCTCCAGTGGAAGCTGGGTCTGCTTTGTAGTTCCTTTTATCAAAAAGAGACAGAAGAGAGTCTTGGTAAACAGCAATGCTCTCTCCAAACAATGTCAGCAGTCACTGCATTTATCCCCAAAATCTTCACCACTCAAGCTTTAAAAATAATTTTTAAAACTCCTCCAGTCAAAACCATCAATGCCAGAGGTAGCCTTTACTTCTCTCCAGCCTGCAGGGGCAGAACTGCTTGAAGGTATTAGCTATGCTAAGCTTCTTAAATAACTATTAAACACATAAAACTCTTAAATGCACGCAAATCCTGTGTAGCAAATGGCAAACAATAAGGAAAAGCTGATCAACCATTATACAGCAATTTAATCAATGCAATTTGCATAATTTTGCCCAACAGAAGGAGGCTATGGCAGAGTTGCTTTCTGAAGAAAGGCAGAAATGCTGTAGCAAACAGGTAAACAATCAGGAATGAGGATTTTGCAAGTCCTTGGCAAATTCTTGGCATATGGACAAAGGGAGTGTGATATAATTGCAAGGGATATGATGAACCAGAGGAGACAAAAGACAAGTTGAGAGCATGAAAAAGAGTCGTTTTGCAATCAAATTAGGGAATTTAGAACAAAGGTTGAATATGCACCTTTAGCTCAGTCACTCTGTATCATTGCAGTAGACTTAGGTGTTGGCATCCTGTACCTGAGCCACAGAAATCATAACTCCCACAGACAAACTGCAGCTACCTGCGACACTTGTGCCTGGGCAGCACCTTCGTGTTTGGAGAGATCAAAGCCTGGTGACTTCCAAACATTCTGCTTTACTGATGCTTTGCCACAAGGCAAAGGAGCCACCAAGACCAGGGGCCACCTCACAATATAGCCTATGTCTCCTCTGGGGCTCCTACAGAAACTGTTTTTCTCTGGTTTACAGTCTGTAAGGCAGGTTTGTATTTCTGGTAATATGCCTAGCACATTGTGGACTCCATAACACAAATCTAAACTCACATGTTTAGTATGCAGTTATTTCAGTGACAGGAGCTGTGCAACTTACTTGTAAGTAAATAACTGGAGGCTGCATGTCACTGCAGAGCCACCTGCTTAGGGGCAGTCCCTGCACCCCATGAATTTACACCAGGAGCTCATTAACAACTTAGTGTTGGGCTGCAAAGCAACTTTTTTTTTCAGGAATATCCACTATTATATTCCCAGCAATCTGGTGGTCATCAATGCCTTGCTGATAAACTGGAAATCCTCACCTTCTTCTATCCTCACCTCTCAAATGACCCATGAAAGAGTCTTGGAGATCAAAGAAATCCTCTTCCATCCTTATCCTTCGGACAGAAAAACTGATGGGATTTAGCACCCATGTGGGAATATGAGCATTGGTAACTGGGGAGTGGTAGAGGTGGAAAATGATTGGGGGAGGTGGTGATGGAAGAGGCCAGAAGATGAATTACCTGGGGAGGAGGTGCATACTGAATTGTGGTCTTCATAGCAAGTGTGAGAGGACAGGAGAGAAATTACTTCCTCTGCCCCAAATAAAGATCAAGGGGTATTTGCATTCCAAGGAGCTGGGTTGTGCACGTACCTCTTTGTCCCCCTTCTTTTAACTGGAAATCCTCACTAATTAATTGCTCTGCAAGTTCTGCTTCTGCACATCATATAACTGAAGGGCTTGCTTGTTTCTCCAGTGCTGACTGCATGTGTTCCTTGCCCTTGCATTTTGCTCTCCAAAGCCAAACAAAAAGTATAAGGGAATTAGGTGAGAAAATTAGGGGATTCTGTGAAATTCTAAAGAGATCCTTCAATTTCAATGTGTTAAAATATAGACCTATGTGCTACAGATGACCAAACAAAATGTCCAGTAAGAGTTATCCATTGTTATTCCTATTTTTTTTCCCAGCAAGTGTAGGTTTTATCTTGAATTCACTTAGTAAACTCAGCAACTTGTGGTCTTTTCACAGCACCTTAGGCAGACTAAAGTGGAACTGATGAATAATCAGTGATGCAACAGCTGTTATCCAGAGATAACAGAGGACTTCAGGCTGCAGATGTGCATGGGGTCAAGGGAGACAATGTTGTGCATGAAAAAGTCATACAATGGAGTTCTGTGTATTTTCCTCAGATTTCAAGAACAAAGAAGCAACGACCTTTTGTCTGCTGCTGTCATTCCCTGCTTCACCATTAAGGTAGTTTTCTTTTCTTTTTTTTTCCCCTTAATGGGAGGTATTTTGAAATAGACCCCTGTCAATCATGCCCTGAAAAAGATGAGCCCATCCCTGAGCAGAAGCCTTTTAAAAAGTTTAAAAATACTGAATGTCAAAACATGTGGCAGTAAGGTTAACATAGCACATTGAATACATGTGATGTGAATTTATTTATTTCAAAGACAGGTTCTTTTATTAATCACTATGAATGTCAAGCTTTAAAGGAGAAATGAAAAATCAAACAAGACTTGTGTTCAGTGAAGATCTTTCCAGCCTCCAACAGTGGTTAGGAAAATTGTGTAAGAACAGGGTTAGCAAAGGGAGACAATTCTTCCTATGTATCCTCCTGGTACCTGGTATTCTGTGACTGAAGAGTTTCTGAGCTCATGTTGTATCTGTATCTTTGTGTTGAATTGTACTTATAGACCACTCTTATCTAGCTTTGTTTCTTTGTGTTATAATTGATACTATACAGGGAGAGATAACATTCTCTGTTTGTTTTGACCTTGTTTCAGGTGAAGTCCATTAATATTTTTACTGTGAGAAGCAATGAAAAGCTTGTCCCTTGTTGCCTACGTCTGTCACGACATTACACAGCGCTGCTGTTGCTCGGTCAGAGCCTGTGCGCTCAGTCTCCCCTTTCTCAAAAACCACCTCAGCTTTTAAGCATCTTTGTGCAGTACTTCCCCGGCTCCTCTGCCGGGCTGTGCCCTCGTCCTGCGGAACGTGCCGGGCTTGCCCGAGCCACGAGCAGTCCCTGGCAAAGCCCGAACCTCTGCCGTGCCAGGTGGAAGCACGCAAGGACAAATCTGTGTAATCCGCGCCACGGGCACAGCTTGCCAGGAAAGCCAGCGCACGTCGCCCGAGGCTGGGCACAAACCTCTGCCTTCCTCTTGTCGGGAAGGAGTGCAGCTGTGGGTTCAGGGGCCCCGGGGCAGAGCCCGTGCCAGCTGTGAGTTCAGGGGCCCCAGAGCTGAGCCCGTGCCAGCTGTGTGCCAGCTGTGTGCCAGCTGCGTGCCCAGAGCCGCCTGCAACACCCAGCCCAAACCTCTCCCTGGAGCTGGCCCCAGGCTGTGCCACGCGCCTGGCAGCCTGTCCCACATCCCCACCGCCCTGCCGCGCAGCAATTATTTATTTCTCACCTGAGAGCCTTAATGAAGCAATTACATTCTAACTGATGGGATTTTTTTGTTGTTTTTGTTGTTTTTGTTGTTGTGTTGTTTTTTTTTTTTAAGGAAGGTGAATGCTCACGGGTCATCTCCCCAGCTAGGCAGGCGTGCACTCATCCTCTGTGGAGCATCCAGCATATTGAAGAGCCAGAGTTGTGCTGGGTTTAGTTGAGAATTGTGATTGAGAGCACACAGCAGCTATGTTCCCAGCCCAGTTTATTTTGTATAGTTCCCATCCCCAACAGAGGACAATGGCTTCTGTTGCTCTTACAATCCATGAAAAGCTGGTGCTTGACAGTACACTCCCAACACTTCAGTTCTGTTTCTCTGTTTGGGTTTTATTTTATTGTTGTTAGGACTTGATCTCTTTTTTTTGTTGTTTTGGTTTTTTTAACTGCATTCTCCCCTCCTCCACACTTCATTCTTTTGGTATAGGACTGCCACTCACCAGCTGTTCACAATTCCTTCACCCCTTCTGTTTTTCAGTACCACACTACCACAACATAGACTCAAAGGACATTTTATTCCGTGCAGGAGGCTTTCCACACCCACTGAACACATTTAATGAAAATACTTTTCTCTCTCTTTCCTACCTTAGAGAAAAGTTAATATATCTGTACTTCTCACAGAATTCATATTGACCAATCTATCATCCTCAAACTGCCGAAGTTTGATTTCTTGAATGGTTTTAGATCCTAGAATGACTTATTTTTCTCTCTTCTTGAAACAAGCTTATCTACAAAGTGAGTACGCAGTAAGTACTTTTCAACAAAATTTTGCTTATCACCTCATAAATCTGATATCTAATTCCCTGCTATTTCCATTTTGCTTTGTGTAATAGGATTTTTTTTCTAGGCTGAAACTTGCCCAAAAATCAGCACATTCACACATATCAGCAACTGGTACCCAAAAGAGGAAAACTGGGATGACATTGTGAAGCAAACAGTTACAGCAGAGCTGTCTGCTGAAGGAAGAAGAGCTATCACTGGGCAATGTGCAGAGCATGGTAACTCCCACTGTTGCTAATGGGAGAAGAGGCTGCTGAACCCCTCTCAGGAATGTAGTTTCAATTTCTATTTGAATTATTTGTTCACTTGTTAAAGAACTCATCTCTTGGGGCAGTGACTCTCAAAGAAAATAATAGTGGCTGTGTGCAGCCACCAGGGAATTCATTGCAGCCACAAGGCAAAAACTTGCTCTGGTTGTTCTGTTGTTTTGATTTTAGCTGTCAAAACTGTGGCCACCATCAATTTATTGTGATCACATGTCACAGCTGCTTGTCTGAGAGTTGCTGGTTAGTCCCCTCTCTCTTTTAGGCTCTTGGAGCAGGAGTGCCCAAGGTGGAGTTTATTGGACCACATCAACTCATCTGCAAAGCCATTCTAACACACATCATGTGTGTTCTATCCCACACTGGCATTGTGTCTCTCATGCTTGGAGAAGGGGTATAGACAGACTGCAGGGTGCTCTGTGGCTCCAGAGGAAGCGGGGACCCATCACACTGACAGTTCATGTTTGCTCTCAGAGCAGGTCTCTGTCAGTCTCCACTCACAAGTGACCAGTGCAAAAAATAACCCAAAAGAGCAAAAGAAGCTCAAGAACTTTGGCTTTAAAGAAAAACATCAACTATAGACAAATATTAGTAATGTCCTAACAGTGAGATAAGAAGCTATTGATTTGCTACTGTATGAGAACTGCTTGCAAAAGGAAAACAGGGGACCTCTGAAACTCCTGAGACATAACCAAGCAGTCAGTTGGAAACATGTCTTACAAAAACTGCAGCCCAGGTGAAGTGAGACATCCAGAAAGGGCTGCAGCTGAGTTGAGTAAATGCTGATGAAGGAAAGTCAACAACATGGGTAGGCCAGAAA
Organism: Geospiza fortis; assembly: GCF_000277835.1. NCBI lineage: Eukaryota > Metazoa > Chordata > Aves > Passeriformes > Thraupidae > Geospiza > Geospiza fortis. The sequence goes on along the minus strand of NW_005054348.1, from coordinate 4,742,646 downwards.
CAGCAGAGAGAAATAGATTCTGCTTCTGGGTTTGAGGTTCTTCACAGGGTGAGGCTGGATGCGACTCCCTGTAGAAGAGGTGAAGGCTCAGGACCAGTAAAGCTTGGATAAGGAGATGCCAAAGGCTGGTGTCTGAATTACTGTGTTTTAGGAGGAGAGTTTGATCTTTCTGGCCTTGTGAACTCTTTCAGTGCTTGGGCAGATAGTCCAGGTGCATGTGCATGATCTGTGTAGGACATGAGCAGGAGGCTGGATGTGCTCTCCCTGCACAAACCGGCAGTGCAGCATGCAGGGTGTGTCTGTTGCTGCTTGAACCTCAGTTTGTCCTCTCCAGGAGTGCTGGGGAGTCTCCAGGGGAGATGGGGTGAAGGTACCCAGATCTGCAGCATCTGCAGTGGCCAGCAGAGGTTACTGTCTTGCCTGTGGGTTATGAAATGTTCACAGTACACCTGAGCAAGGCTTCCGAGAAAGAGAGGTGCTGCACTTGTGGCAGATGTCCTTGTTTGCTGGTGATGAAGGAGCATGCTGGCAGCACCAGGCTGCTGTGCCTGTCTCCAGCTGCTGACAGAGCCCCTATTCTGCTGCCTCTGGTTCCTCTCAGGTAGGTAGTACATGTCTGCAAAATTCACAAGTAGCTTAAGTCGCTAAAAATCTCACTTGCTCCTCCTTGATGTGTAGAGGCTGAGTTCAAGAGATCCAGGAAGTTACCTGTGGGCAGATGGGACTTTGTGACCCTCCTCAGGGACAATGAAAGACAGCCCTTCCTTCTCCTTTATCCTCACAAGCAAAACAAAAAAACAGGAATTACTCTTTTTTAAGGGTCATGTCTGTTAAGACAGCCATCCCAATTGTGTCTGGCACTGTAAATAAGGCTAAGGTAATTTAGAACCTTCTAAGATGAGGCAGCAGCTAAGCATATGTTTTATTTTGGTGGGATTTTCTTTGTGGTTTTTTTTTTTTTTTCAAATTATTACTTTGTTTTTATTTTTTTAATAAAAGAGCCAGTTTTCTCTAAGTCAAAATCTCTTTCAGTTCACATCCTTCCCCCACCCCAAACAGAATGTAATAAAATGAAGCTGGGTCAAAATACCTTTGTGATGCTTCCTAAAATACCATTAAGAGCCCATGTCTTCTATGGCAAGTCACTTTTAAGACTGAGATGTATATCTGTTTTGTGGGATCCTGTGGGCTAGTATTTGATGGTGGGTACATCCCAGACTAGAGAACTGCAGCTTCAGAATCTTCAACTGAGCAAATCCACCTTTATCCAGAACAGCTTCGGCTTTCAGCACTGAAGGCAGCTTACATACTGTAAAACTGCTGAAGGAAACCCAAAACCTAAAAGGTTTTTTTTCCCTACTAATACTTCAGTTCAAAAATGTGCCAAGCCAACAGCAGCCAAAGGGCACTGAGCAGTAGCATGTGAATGCAATACAGGGCATTCTCAGCTATGACATTATCTCCTCTGTTTCAGAAACAATAAAGTTTTCTGGCATTTAAAGCCCAAATCTGATTTTACTAGATCTGTTGTATCTTGAATTCACTGTTTTGCACCTATTTCTAGCGCATACATGACACACCGCTTAGAAGGCACAGCTGTACTGGGGAAACCAATGTGCAAAATAACCGTGTATGCTCGCTAACACCGGGCACGAGGGCAAGGCATGGCAGCTTGCTTCTGAGCTTATCCTAAATCCTTTGCTCCCTTAGAAGTGCCAAGGGCTTGTAGTCAAAGCTGGGCTTCTTCCAGCTGAGGAGGGCACTGAGGTGTGGGGCCAGCTCTGCCAGTTCCCCAGGGTTTATCTGCACAAGCAGAAGGGCTGTAGCAAGGCTGCCCTTTCACACGAGGGAGGGAGCTGGGGGTGCAGCCTCAGTGCTTGTCAATCCATAGCTATGTGACAATATTTTATGCTTCTCTGGCAGATTTGATATGATCAGCTTTGTTTTCAAGTACTGCTGTGGAGATTTGTCGCCAATTTCTCCATCGCATCATCACTTTGTCCTCCTCCCCTCCCTGCCCTCTGCCCCCTTATTGGTGCCCCTCCACCTTCCCCCTGCTCAATCGCACTCAACAAGACATTCTGAATTTTCCATATCTATTTTTTTTTCTTTTCCCCCTCTTTTGTCTTCTGGTAACAGCGTTTGGCATTTCCCGGACAGCCCATACTCCATAAGGCCTCAGTGTCTGAATACGAGGACGGCTTGAACGTTGCCTGCTGAGACTGAAGAAGAACTTGAGTTAAAATAATCCTCTCTTTTGTTCCGCTTGGGTTGCTTTTTGTTTGCCTGACAGATGTTCAGCCCCTGTGCGTGTGCAAGGAGCGGCTCCTCCGCCGGGCCCTCTGATCCGCCAGCTTATTGATTTCTGCCTATCTGTGCGCCTTGTCTGCAGCCCTTACAGATGCGAGGGCTGGGGCGGCAGCCCCTCTCCTTCTCACACAAATAGGGCAATCCTCTATTGTCAGGGGGCCAGCGGAGGAGAGCGAGCCTCACTCCCTCTTGAGCCATTGTGACAAATTCAGGCAGGTTTTGGGGGGCAGAGGGGAGATTAGGCGTGAAGCACCGATGCTGCGTTCTGACAGCGTGTGACGCTGCTGCACAGGTGCCTGAGGAAACGGGAAGGAAGAGGCTGAGTGAGGGCACCAAGGGCTCAGAGCTCTGCACTGTGCCTGTGTGTTATCTCAAGTTCATATTTCAGTCATTTTACTGGGAAACGTAAGGAACCAAGTTGTGGCTAGGGAAAAACTTAAAAACTGCAGTTTTGCTCTGCTCTTCCTAAATGGCCTTGCTGTCCACTGCTCCGAGTTCCACTGACTGGACCAACCATGAAGTCACTTCCATCTTGCAGTTAATGGCTTGTAAGCCATGTGTAATACTTTTCTTCTATCTTGCTTTTTTTTGTTTTGTTTTGGTTTTGGCTTGATTTTCTGCCTCCTGAGAAGTGTGTCAGGGTGCTCTGCAAGAGAAGCACGCTGCAGATCTGTATCCACATTTTGGCATACAGTTGCAGGCTCACTTTGCTGCTGACAGCAGCTTGGCTTTTGTTTAACCCTTGACATAAGCCTGCAGAGGTCTGACCTGTCACCGGCCCTGGTGCTCTGGATGGAGTGTGGAAAAGGAGGCAGTTGTTGTGCAGCACTCAGCTGTCTCCCCTTGTTAAGCCCATGTCCCTGGAAAGCAGCATTGTGCGTGCTGCCCAGCACATCCCTGTGGCAGCAGCCCCTCACTGCTGTCTGTGATGCACGTGCGTAGAGGATGCACTCACAAGGAACACCCCTTTCTCTGGGGCTGGGACAAAGGCCATGAGAGCAGCTCCAGGGTGTGTATCTCCCACCCTGCCAACCTTTTGCACCTACAGTGAGCTTGTTGTCTGCATAGCAGCTTTTCTACTCTGTGACAAGTTGCTCTGCCTTGTCTTCCCTTTCTCTGAAGCATGCCATTTGTTATTGTGCACATCAGAATCTCCAGAGCTCTGTGGTGGCCAGGAATGGCACATCCTTTTGCTTCAGTGATGCTACCAGGAACTGGGTTGTCGTTTACTGCCATGGTAGCTGGGTACCAATTTATTGAAAACTACCTAGTTATGTGTTAATGACCTGCTGCTTAACAGAATATTTTACCCCACAGAAACAAATATAGACACGTTAAATGTTGCTCTTTGCTCACAAGGGTTGGGGTAGCTCAGTTTGGACTTGTTAAGGCATAATTCCCACTCTGACATGTTGTGGTCTGTTGGATCTTACTGAGAGGCTGTCAAGAGCTGGCAGAGGCACTTCACATGGTGTCAAGTGATTTATACTAACATGAAAAGCAGGTAGAGAGTTTTCAGCCTGTGGTGGCCTGCATTGCAGCTCCAGCTATGTTATGGTTACCGGATCTGAGACAGAAACCACAGTTGGTGCCTCAGTCCTTGGTGGATGCTTCCCACCAACAGCTTATTGGGATAGGGCTCAGGCAGAGCTGATGGCAAAGGAGGTGGCTCTGTGTAATATCTCTTTGAATAATGACTAGCAGGAGGCTGGGAAGAGAGACTTGGACAGTATATATGGGGCAGAACAGATGTTCCACACAGCTACATGTGCCCCTGCCCCTCAATCCTCTCAGTGTACAACAGTATCACAGGGATCCCCTTCCCTCTCATGAGTAACAGGAACAAAGTGTCCTCTCAGCACCAGCTCAGGTCTTGACATTTGCTTTTATGATCTATGTCATGCAGTCCAAGAGGGGTGTGTTTATGGGTCTTTAATCTGGGGGAAATAACTTTGACAAGCCACAGTGAATTCTGGAGCTAGCAACTTTCATTACTCTGTTAGTCTTGGATCCTCCTCAACACATATTTAAAAATAAGGCAAAGCAGCTCATTTGGAAAGAAGAGATTTGTAAAATGCTCTCTGGTTTGACAAGCAGGACTTTGCCATGCCTGTGGGACCTCCTCTGATGTCTCAGCGTCAGCAGAAGAGGATTGTAACCACTGAGAACCACTCAATGAACACTCTGCAAAGGAAATTTTATCTTGGGAGCATCACCCAAACACTCCATGGATTGGATTGTGTCCTAGTGACATTTAAGGTGTTGTGCTCAACATGCTGAAAACAAGTGAGACCTGGCCTGTAGCAAGCTGTGGGGATGGCCAGACTCCTAGCTCAAACCAGGAGGGACAGCAGGTGATATATGAACTGCTACCCAAGGGAGGATGGAGACCCAAAATTCTGAAATCCATATCCCAAATCCTCTGCATTCATCACACCTGCAAGTCAGGGTGTGGAGTGATAAAAATTTCCTCTGGCTTTTGGGAAGGAACTGCCTTGTGGGTGTAGGTGGATCAGTGAATACTGTGTATCAGTTGGTATCTGTAGGACAACGTAACGCACTGCCTGGCACAAGTGATTTTATATATGTGCATTTTTGCAAAGGCCATGCTATACCTCTCTGTAGGCTCTGTTGGGCCAATAATACAGTGGGAGTTATGTACAGCTGTTGTATTTCATAGATGGCACCTGAAACGTAAGCTGTGCCCATTCTGAGTGTTAGAAAGGGAAAAATCAGTATTTGGATTAATTCCTTTCACTTGTTTCTGCTTTACTCTCAGCACCCTTCCCCTTGCTCCACAGCCTGTGGGTGATGTTGTTGTTTGCAGGGCTGTGTACGAGCTATTCTGTGACTTTTCTTTAAAGCAGTTCTTTGAAATTCTGCTGTGTCTGTAATGGGGGCTGAGCGCGGTTGCGTCACTGTTGTGATGGTCTGTCAAGCCATCTAATTGGTTTGTCTCATTAAAACTTACAATTGGCATTTACAAGGCAGCAGTCCTGTAGTCCAACACTGTAGCTGGAGCCATGCTGGCTGACCAAGCGCTTGCATGTGGGTTTTGGGATGTGGATGGAAAACTGTGTCTCTCATGAATTCATCCCACAACTCCTAAGATAAATCTTTAATGTATCAGACCATCTCTGACTTCACCTTTTCTGTAATGAGACTAACTGGAGGAATTCACTTAAAATCAACAAACAGTTGGCTTTTAATCTCCAGTTCAGAGCCAAGACTGCTGGGATCTCAAACGGGATACTCAAGGGCCATCCATTAGCTGCTGCTGGATAGCTTGGCCTGTTGGATGTTCTTTTGTTGGCAAGAGGGTGAGGAGGAAATGGTGCAAGAAGAGGGCAGATTTGTGTAGCCTCTGATAGAAACTAAATTCTTGGAGTAGTTCCAAAATGCATTTTGGCTTTGAATGGAAACATTAGTGTAAACAGCCCTCTACCTGTGCAAGTCAAAATATTAGTTAAAACACTGCAAGTGCATTCTCTTATAAGAAATCTATTTTTTATTTTATTTTTAATCTGAGCCAACTAGTCAAAAGGACCTCACTTACTTCAGGAGTCTGATTCATTGTCCTTTTTAAATTTAAATGGCAATGGTGACTTCTGGCAGCATAGTTAAATTTATCTGAGAGCACAAATTCGAGTTCAGAGGTCTAGGTTTGTGCAGAGAATGAATATCAGTGTAGCTTTTCTGCTAACACTGGGCTTAAACTAAGCACTGGGCTTAAATTAAACCACCAGAACCTCCTGTTAAGTGTTTGTCCAGGAATTTTATGGGTTAAATTAGGTATGTGAATGTCAGCATATAGATACTGCTTTGGCCACTGTAACTTCCCAGCTCCTCAGAGAAGAGAATCTTGTCTGTTTGGTGCTTCAGTGTGTTTGGTGGAGAGTGTCCCTTTGACAGAGAAGCATCTTAACAGAGGTGAAGGGAACCACAGTCACTGACTTTAAAGGCTGTAGAGCCAAACACAATCCATTGAGTGGTTTGGATGTAACAGCCTGCACTGAATCAAGAGTCTCTCTATTCAAGGCTGTAAGCTCAACAACTCTGCACTGAGAGCCTGGAGAAATGAGGAGGAATCGAGCTACATACCAGCTGAAAACACTTTGCATCACCCTTTAAAATGTTTTCACTTCAAATGTTGCGGGTTAGCTCAGGGTAAGCACTTCTCTTGGCTTTTGAGAAAAGCCATAAAACCCTAGACTTTGTGAATTATTTTAAATCAGAGAATGAAAACACATTGCATGGCCCTTCCAAAGACAAATTATCTTTAATTTTTAAAAATCCCATCTAATTAATCAAGCCATCCCCTGTGCTAATAAGATGAAGGCAGGGAATGGCATGCCATTCCAGCTCAGGCAGCTGTTGTGCATGTCAACCAGTTTCAAAACGCTTGGCAAAAGTTGTAAATGCAGTTCTAATGAGATCGGCTTGTCTGCAACTAGCAAACACATACCAGCCGCACCAAAATGTTTGTTTGCTGTGGGACTAAGTGGAGATTGTGTTAACTGTTCTGCATTCAAGGGTACATGTCAAGAAAAGTTCAGATCAAGCACAAGGCAGTGACACTGGAATGCAGCTTTCTCTTGTATAAACCCTGAAAAAAAGCCTCCACCTCAGTTCATGGTTTTCATTGTTTGTGGGGGGCGTTTCCCCAACAGGACTCTTGACTTTCTGGTATCTCACTGCACGAGGTTCTCTGCAGAGGCTGCATAAGCAAGCTACAAACAGAAGTGTGTTTCCTATTGGGATGTTTGAAGATAGGCTCCTGGTAGGGGACAAACTTCCAAGGCATTCTACAGCATCTCTCACCTGCCAGGTAGCCCCAGCTGGTTATACCTCCATCAGCTGCCCAGGATGGAGAGGAGGTGCTCAGCTGAGCCACCCAGGGGCTCCAGGGTGGGAGCATAGCCTTGAAAGAGCAATGACCAGCTCGATCATCCACCCAGCCTGACTGCTAAGCTCATCACAGCCAGTTCCACAAAGCCTGGTTAAACAGAGCATTGGTCCAGATTGGTCCAGAGGGGCTGCAAGCCTGTTCGGCTAAGCCACCTCAGTGGGCCAGGCACTGTGGGTGTCACATACCCACACCTGATTGGGCACCTAGGTGAATCAGCACATTGGTGACATCTTGTAGAACCATCAAGGAGTCCACCAACCTGTGTAGCTGCAGAAAGCTAAGCAACAGAAATACCTATGCTTCGGAGAAGCCAAATCTTAGGAAAGTCAATGCACGTTACCTCAACCATGAAGTATCCATGTAACACCACAAGCTTCAACACCTTGTTCCTTTTCCTCAGCACAAAAGGGAATCCTATTTTTTAACTTTCCTTTTATGGTTCTTTGAGCTTAAGTACAAAGGATTGGTTAAATTTCTGGTACCGTGACTACTCTCTTGCCAGTAGCCCTTTAATCTGTGTCTTGTGCCAAAGAATATTAATTATTGTAGGCTGCAGTGAAGTCCATCCCTACCCCCACTTGAGCCTCTGAAATGAACAGTGAAGTTGAACTTTGCCAGCAACTGTTAGGAAAGGGGCCAAGAACAGCCTAACAGGAAAGATACTCAGGATTTTTTGTTTGTTTTTTCTGCTAAACCATGTTTTTGTAATTATGAATACTTTGTTGAAATTGCTTGGAAAAGGAAGTACACAGAAAATGGTCCATACAATTAAACTAACTACATATTAGTGTTGAAAGAATATAAAACTGGTCTCACTCTGTTGCACTCACACAGACAAAACCCCTTCTCAGAAAGAATTTGGCTTGAGAAGAGAGATCTGGAGACAAATCTTAGTTAACTTCAGGCCCATGCGCCTTATTGTCTGGTTTATGACTGCCCCAAATGGCCTAAAAGCAAAGGACATTCACACTAAACAAAAGCAAAGGCTGAAAGAAAGAGAAAAGAGGAATTTGAAAGCTGTCATTTCCAAACCCCTTCTACTCAAAAGTTGACTCCTGACTTTCCATAAGGAACCCTGAATAAGGCGGCAGTACTTTATACTCCCAAAAACTATCTTCAACTAGACTGGAGAGAAGCAGGACTATTTTAATCTGCTTGGATTCACATGAATGCTGCTTTAATCAATCCCCACTTGCTTCTGCCACTTTCCCCCAAGTTTAGGTTTGTAAAATCCTGAATTGATTGCTAAATATACAGAAAGAAATTGCCAAAGCAGCTTTCTAGGATGTATGATTACAGTGTATCAAAAAAGGTTTAAAGGTTTATCAAATGTGGAAAATTACAACTTTGTCCCCTAAGTTAATAAATACCTAAGAATATAAAGGAGTAAGAAGCAGTAGGACCGCTTCAAACCACTGTACTTCATATAGTGTTTTGTAATTTCCATTTAAATAGTTTTCTCTAGTCAGCAGCCTGGTCCTGGCTCCCATCACACTAAGGCATATGTAGTGTTACAAGCATATCTCAGTGTAAAAGGAAAAATGTCACCCTAGAGTGAGAAAGTTTGGTATCTGGTTTACATAACATCTTATGATTCAGCCTCAGTAAAGTCTTGGTTCTAGTTAAAAGAAAATTAAACTTATCCTTGACTGACATAGTGAACTAAGTTTTAGAAGCATATATGCAATATTTATGTCCTGTCAAGCACTTTCACTTTCCATAGTAACAAGCCCCCTCTTCAGTACTTAAAATGGATTTGATGCATAAACAATATTGCTGAAAACACGTCCAAAATTAGTGAAGAAGACTTTGCTTTACAAAATTAGATTTTAAGGCTGACTGTGACCTTGTACAGTCCTTTACACAAGCAAGGGTACACAGCCATTCGGCTGAGATCAAAATAAAGCCTCCTATCTCCTCAATAAACAGTACCGAAAGTGCATTACAGCAGGGCACTGGGAAGTGTGTATGGCTATTTCCATCCTCGCGGGGGAATTGTGCCGAGACCTGCGAGAGCAAGCAGCTATTGCCACCTTAGGGCGGCCCTTAGTACTGCTGCAGGTGAAGTGGAGCTGCCTGCTCCTGCTCTCGTCGTACACCCTTAGAGCTGACAGTGCTCGCTCCAAGGTCATTCCAATCCTGCAGCACACCTTCTCTCGAAAGGTACATCCATTTAAAATTAATAAAAGGTTTCAAGATTAACATTTTTGCTCTCTCTCTCCTTTCTCTTACATAAAATTGTATTAAAGATGTCTAATCCCCGTTCAAGTAGATCTGCCAAACCCAACTCTTTGCTTTTAGCATCTCCAAGTGGCATTGTTACAAGTGTTTTGCCCAGCTGCACCTCTGTAGCCTGCCTAGACCGTTCTGTAACCAAGTAAGGCTCAAAATGCTTCATAAACTGTTAATTTACACTGTAGACACAGTGCTAGATGAATACTAAGCTGATTTACACGTGGGATGTACAGGCACGGAACTAAGGAGAGCTGCAGACAGTTGGGGCCTTCCCACCTTTCATCCTGAGGTGATGACAATCTTCACAAACCAAGTTAGGGAACGTGGTGGAATAAAGAAAAAAAAAAAAGCCTTTAATCCATAATATACATCTGATATTTGGGGTGATTTAATACTAATAAAGCAAGTAACTTCTAGCTGAGCAGCCTGTGAATACTTTTGTACTCACACATCTCCTGTTACTCCTGCAACTCCTCACTCAGAGCACAAGCAGTGATGGCATCAGGGCAGGGCATAACTGGAAAATTAAAAATATGGGAAACAAGCCTCCCCATCTCACTGGTTCCAAACCCACCCACAAAGGGAGTGGACACAGCGCTATATTCCTTGGTGAAAGAAACTTGGTGTTTTCAGTCCAGTGGGCCTGTGAAAAAGCTTCCTTTCCTCGATGTACTCTGCAGGGAAATCTGAATAGGAGACAAAATGGCCATCTCACATCAGTGCAAGTGCACCAAAAGGATGGCACAGAGTCGAAACAGGTAGCTGCTCTTATACCTCTTCTGAGACTGCAAATGACACCTGAAAATTCTGATTACCTTGTGTTTCTACTGAAAGAACTTACAGAGGCAAGACTAGCCACATCAAACTAAAGCCAGTAATTACTAAAATCTGTCAACATGCATTTATTTTGGATGTAAAATCTACCCTTAAATATAAGAGCAGCCAAATTTATCAAAACTTTGGAGTTAAATCACTGCAACTCTCCTATATGTCTGGCATCCTGCAAGAACATTGAATTAGTTCAGTAGAAATGAGACAGTTCCCCTTGTTTGTTGCTGTTTACTGTTTAGACCTTATATATTGCAAACAGACTTGTCCAAAAGGTAAGCATGTGAATTTGTTACCCTCTCCTGCTTTTCTTTGCAACTGAAACACTATTTAGTTTCAGTAGATTTTAACGATTTTGCATAAAACCTCAACAGCCTATTGTGAAATGCTTGAGCAATTCAACACAAATCTGGTATCAAAGAGAGGTGAGTTTAAGGTGCCTTAATTTTATAGATGTAACAGAGCAGGTATTTAATTCGGTATTGCTGATTTGTATTTTAAATAGGCACAGGCTTTATGTTCTTAGAATTATTGCATTGTGTGCCATTTGCTCAGTACAGACAGCATAGAGCTACAGTCATTCATACAATCAACCTTGTTCAGCTCAGATGACTTTTGAAAATGTTAAACATCCCCTTAAGACACCTGAATGTGTCTGGAAGTTCTGACGTGCGTGCCCAAGTGACTTCAGCCACAGCGTTACTCAGACTGAGATGCTGTGTGCCTTTCTTACAGTCCAACCACCCAGGAAGGAGCTGTTCCTTCCTTACCCGGCCCAACACTGGCACCCAGCGGCCAAGTGCCTTCACAAACACCTCGGGAGAGTTGGTGGATTTCTGAACGCAGCCAGAGTCTGTTTAACAGCACTGTTTGTTTCACTACTGATGTTCAAAATGTTCTCCACTATCTAAACTGTCTACGAAGCCTGAGACTGCCATCTCTGATCAAGACCAGCCAGAGCTTGGATTATAACACTGCACCCAAAACGCTGCACTGAAATCAGCCAGTCACACCCAAACAAGAGACAATGTTACCATAGGGTCAAGCATGTCAGCAAAATTTTTCTTTTACAGAACTAGTGTGCCACCTGAAGAAACAAAATATTTTATATGTCTTTTTTTAAAGAGCTACAGACTGTGAAAGGACTCTTGGACAAGAGAAAACTATCTTGCCCTTGATGATGCAGCTCCATTTTTCTAAAGGTCCTAATACTGAAGCCAATATCCAGGACTGTGATACAGCACATCAAACAAACTGCACTTGATGCAATTTCCCAAGAATCAAAGGCAGCAGTAGGCCCAACAAAGGATCCAGGCATTAAAAAGCACTCAAGAATTTCCATTCTAAATTATTTTCCATCAGTAGCCACAAGGGGACAATGCTTCAAATTCTGGGCATTAACCTAACAGAAACATGCAGAGGTGAGCCCAGATGCAGAGTCCAGGACTAAACTCTGAAAGATTCCATTTAACATTCTCCCCTCTAACACAGTGATACTGGTTTCAGATGACCACTACAGTCTTTGCAAATAAACAAAGTCAAATGTCAGGACAGCACATCAGAGAAATAAAAGAGAAGACAGGAAAAGCAAGCTATGAAGTGCAGAGAAGGCAGCATGAACAGAGCCAATGCTTTACTCACTAAATCAAGACTGAACTGAAAGGATTATCAGAATAGTCTGTGAGCCTAAATTTTAATACTCCCCCATAGTTCAGCATAAGAGATTGTGAGAAGGGGATTAAATTTCCACTAGAATTAGTCTGATTGATAGATTAAGATGAGACGAAGGAAACTGACTTGTAACTTGAAGCTGCTGCCTCACCACGAACTGCTCTGGCTTCTAAAAAACACAACTTCTAACAAAGACAGCACCACAGTAGTTGAACTTCTTGAAAAAAATTTAATTGGACAAATGTTCTCATAACACAGGTAAATTGTACATCACAGATAACTTGCTTACACATGAACTGAATTAGTCTTTTCGTAACTGGACAGTTTGCTCTTTAATTCCATCTTTTGTGACAATGCAAATCTTTAGCGCATCCCCAGTGTACACATCTCTCTCAGCAGCAGAAATGAAGACATCCTTAACCAGCTGCAAAGCCTTTTCCAGGGTCAGAGGTACATGCTCCACATTTTGCATGTTCTTGAAGCCAATCTATGAAAAGATAAAAGTGTATTTTATCCATCTATGAAAACTGATTCAGTCTCTGCACTAGAATAAACAGATTTAGATGAATTAAAAAAAAGAAATGACCCATCTATTTTAAAAACTCTGAAGCTGAAAAAGTATTCCTCCAAACAGTTTACAGTTGAGAGCTTTGCCAATACAGACACTCTTAAAAAATTACCTAGAAGCAAATCCAATATACAGCCAGCATAGCTCCTCCTGCTCATTCAGCATGTACAAGATCAAAATAAACATTTGGATCAGATCTAAGGCTTCGTAAACTTCTCACAAGTTTGGCAGTACCAGAACTGCACGTGAGTCTCTTTTTCTCTGGTCACTTGTAGTTAGGAACATTTCTTAAAAGCAAATATTCCCTGAGATACCTAGACTTCAAAACTAAGTCTATATTGGAGCATATCTGGTCCTACCAAACAGCGTTAAATTAGCTCATAAATATAAGCATCAACTTAACCATCAGAACAGGAAAAGGACAAGAGTCCCATGTTTTGCCTGAAACCGATAAGCAATAAAAAATTATTTATGACAATTTGTTTTTTGCAGAATATATATCCTTCAGTTACTAAAGTTAAAAAAAAAAAGGAAATATTCTATGCCTTTCTCATCTGGTAAGAATCAAGAATGCTTACTGCTTTTCTAAGCACAAAAGCTGTGATGGCATCAGGTTCAAGTGACTAAATACCAACAACAATATCAAAAAATTAAAATAAGTATAACACACTTTGGTATTTCTCCCATTCAATTATTAACAGCTTCAACTAAATATGAAAATATTCTTCAAGTATTTCAGACAGATTTAGCTGAATAAGTTTCCAGCAGTTTTATGCAAGAACACTCTTACTAAAAATGGTATCTGAGTTGTACAAAACTGAAGACTTAAACAAGGGTATGTTAAATGATAAAATGTATGTATTAATTCTATCTTCTTAATTTGGTATTATTTCATACTAAGTAACAGGCATATTTATGTTATCAGCCAGGAAAAAACTCCCAAAACCCAGAAAAAAACCCCTCCAAACAACTTCTAGGATAAACAACTCCCCAATTAAAACATTTCTGCCTTTTAAACAGGCACTGCAAATACAAATAATGTATTAAAAACCTCAACAGATCCCAAAGCAAAACTTTGATTTCTCTTGAGAAAGTAAAGCCACATCATTTATAAATGTATGGATTACCAGGCCCTACCTGGGTAACAGATTTAAAACTTCTCTCAAAAGTAATATTCTCCAGAAGTAAAGCAACATTAATTTGAATGTCACAAATCTTTACTGAAATAAAGAAAAAACCAAAACAAAACAAAAGCCAACAAGCTATTTTACCTGGTTATCCAGCAAAGGCTGCAACATTGCACTTGCTGATCCACCTGCTTTGAAAGTATCTCTCTCATAGGAGCCCACTGGATCAAAGCTATAAACTGCTCCCTTCCCTGGAAAAAAAAATAGTACGTAATTCAGAAAGCTGCCCAATACTGACAAGCATCTTCAACAAAACCAGCTCTCTGGATAAGTAGTATCTGGAACACTGCAGATCCCAGTAAACCTTTACCAAACAACACTGAGTATGTTCAGATGATGCTTTTCACAGAAGACTCACTATGGCTGCAGCCTGGTACAATATCCAAGGTTATTTTCTTTATTTAAGCCACAACCATTCTTCAACAGATGTTTCCTGCACTACTTACCACAGAAAAAGTGTTGATGAAGAATAATCAAAGCAGAAAAATGAGCTAGAGTGTAGTGCTGCACAAAGAGCCCCAGGGGTTCCAAGGCTAACACAAACAAGCAGCTCAGACATCATTCCTGAATGATATGTTTCTTGGAGGTAATTACCTCCAGAAAGTATGCCTGGATGCCTCTGTATCAAACTCCCAGAACCAGGGATGATGCTCTGGTCTCCTGCGCACTTCCCTCTGAAGCCAGACCAGGTGGTGCAAAGTTTACTGGCCCGCACCAACATCAGAGGTACAGACAGATACACTGTAGCTCTGAAGCGTCAGGGTTTGATGAGGACATGCCAGTCGGAATGCAGCAGCTGGCCAAGCCCAGCCCTTCTGTTCAGACAGGCTGCACCCAATTCAATTAACTGGCCAGTGCCCTTGGCAGCAGACCACAGGATCTGAACAGCCCTGAGAAAGCCAGCCAAATCAACAATCAATCTTGCTGGAACCTAATTTAGTCCTTGCAAGCAAACCTACACACTGATTCTTATCAGTTGCTACAACACCCTTATAATCTGAGATTTACCATTATGCAGGGCAGACTAATCCCCCGCCAGATCCCACAAATCATAGACATGTCTTAGGAAGACTGGGAAAGTATAACTTACTGGTAAAAACAAACTGCAGGGAATGGCTAAAATTATCTAAACAAGACCACCTCTGAGCTCCTTCACAAAGCCAGACAACACAGTATTTCAGCTACTCAACCAAATCACTGGACAGCAACCCAGTAAATTCTTCAAGGGCTGTACATTAAACTACAGCTTCTGTGTAGAAGTAATGATTTTCATTAGAGATTAGTTAACACTTTGAAATAACTTTGTAGAAACTGCTCTTTGGAGTAAGTCTTCATATTAAATAGTCTTTACCACACTCACAGGTCTGAGTGAAACATAAACAATTTTACTGGTGACATCTACTTTAAAGATGCAATTTAAAAATCCAGCAAAGACAGTTGTTATATTTTCCAGTCTAAAGTATGTATTATTTCACTTTACAGAGATTTTATTTGTAATCAAATAATTATAACATAGCTTTTAGAACTTCAGAAATGGAAAATCAAGTGAATAACAAAAACTAGGAGACAAGCCAGGTACACAATATGTATTCAATCTGTGTAACTACCATAATGCCTAAAGGCGGGTGTTAGAAATAGCAACACAAACTTTGTTATTCAATCAGTACACCTGAGATGTAAAGAACAGCTATCCATCCACAGAAATGCAGCCTTTTTTTTTTTTTCC
>NW_005054348.1:4724074-4727198 GCF_000277835.1 Geospiza fortis | reverse complement strand
GTCGAGAGTACAGGATTGTAGACAGCATTGCTGCAATAGCCCCTGTAGTCATGGTCTTGTTGTTGGAATGCTTGTACATCTGCCAGTGGTAGAGCACATCCAAGAAGAAAGTCAAACACTAAATCTGACATTCAACCAGAATTACATTTTCTGTAACCCCACTACATCATCTTCTTCATCAGAAGAATCTGATGCTAAGCAAAATTACTAACCAGCACAATTAGTGGAAACACACAGATCTAAAAGGTAAAGCCTCTTTACAAGCCAAAGATTAACATATCTTCAAATTTTTGTAATTAGTAGGTGTTGCCTCATTTACAATATCCTTTCCAGCTCTTCCATTTTATAAATTTGTGCTGTCACACTTAATAAGAACACAGCACCAATTTTCCCTGCCAGATCTTTCACTAGCAAAACAGTTATGATACAAACACTTGGAAAAAAACAGCAGAAGTTATAGTTAAAACATGTCACATTATTGGTCTCAGGTATTATATTAAGGATCTAAGTTTCTAAATGCAGTAAGATTCGTAGTTACCTTTAATCTGGCTTCAATAATTTTAGTAAGGGTAAGGCAGTCCCCATGGAAACCAGTGCATCCAATGACGGTTTGTTCTGTTCTGAAAAACGTAACATTTTGTCGCAATTTTAGACTAAGCATGAACTACAGCAATTTCTTACACACTAGGTTATTATGAAAACACCAAATGTATTTTCAATATTTTTCCAGAGGGCTGCATTAAGCTTGTACAGTGGTTACGTGACATTTATGGGTTTGTTGCCTTCTGTCAGCACAAACAGAAGTTATGTGGCTGCAGATGCACTACAGAAGCTTGGCTCTCTGCTCAGTATTGAAATGTTTTATGAACACTAACCATGGAAACACACACTTGAAATTTTAACTCTAGGAAATAGAAGAGTCTAGAAACATTAACACACACCGACCAACCCAAAGCAGTCATTCAGAAAAAATCTTAAAAGTCTTCTCTCAGCCTGTCACTAGAATTTCACAAAGCCACCGTGTGCAGAATGTATCCTGTACCAGACTAATCTCCATCTGGACAGTATCAGAGTCAAACACATAGCAGTAACAAGTTAGCCAGGAAAAACAAAGCTATTTTGATTTCATGTCATCAATTTAGAAAAAGAAACAATAACCGTGACAAAAAAAAAGTTTACGTATTTGATGACAGCCTACAAGGCAAGCACCTGCTGCAGTAAAATGAACATAAGTAACGTGTAGCTGTAAACTAAGGAGATGCTACCCAGGTGAGTTAAACTAAGCCTAAAATGAGCATAGAAATTTCAATTATGGAACTACTGATAGCTTGACCTCCCCTAAAACAAACAGCTCTCTAAATTGCCAGGTAATTAACCAGAGAGATACAGTACAACTGGCACCAGTGGGCACACTTGTGTACCATCACCAGATCTCCTGATGAAGCAGAATGAGTTATCATAGGATTAAGTTTAGCTACAGTTAAGTTAAAAATTCTTCTGATTATCCAGCCAAAAAATTCCATGTTAAGGTTTGTATCATGCTAAAAATGTTCTGCTCCACTTAACTTCAAGAGCATGAAACAAGAAATCTGTCTACATTTACAACATCACATCACACCTTGCATTACAGCAAAGGTCACCAAGACTCAAAAATATACTTTGTTACTGTGCTTTCTCTTCTAAGAATTCTGTTTAAAGTAGGAGGTAGGTGACATGGTCAGCAGTACAAAAGATTTTCCATCTTTTTCAATCCTTGCAGATCTGGACTTACAGCTTGTAGCATTTGGGACTGTCCCGGGAGTGAATGGAGTAGCCTTCACTCAGACGCGTGTCAGAGGCAACGATACAGAAGTCTTCTCCAGCAATCGCCAGCACAGTCCTTAAAAAAAGAGTATTGATGAATCATGGCCTTCAGCACAAGCATCTTCTCAGGCAACACAGAATCAAACTAGATAGTAATTCTACAGCCAGACTAGTGTTTTGTCAAGTATCTTACATTCTTTGCTATGTTTCCCACTATGCACATCCCTACTCAACACCAAGGGAAGAAGGCAGTAGACAGACTGAAGAAAATATGTGCATGTGGCCCTTTACTCTGATTTAAACTGTATAGAAACTTGGTAAAACAGAGACTCCACACCAGGCAAGAACCAGACCCAGGACGAGGTATGGATGAGGTATTTTATATGCCTGATAACTCATCCTTCTAAAACAAGCAAAGTACCGAGCAACAGTATCACTAGACTAAAATAAATGTCACATTTAAAATCTAGTGTTATTACTTCCTAACAACTAGTATTGTGACCACCACAGGTGTATCACCATTAAGTAACAAAGATGCCCTTTAAAAAGCAGTAATCATCATAAGGAAAAAAACCTACCTGGCCAGATCATGCCACCAACTCAGGTGTGTAAAACATCACCTGCCTTTAACAGTTACAGCAAGGTAGCATCCAACTCAGTAACACGTTTACTAGCAACATGGTAAAAAGCAAAGGCCAAAACACAAGAAGTTCCACCTCAACATGAGGAAGAACTTAACACTGAGGGTGGCAGAGCACTGGAACAGGCCGCCCAGGGAAGTCGTGGAGTTTCTCTCTCTGAAGACATCCAAAACCCACCTGGACGCGTTCTGGTGTCACATGCTCGAGGTGACCCTGCCTTAGCAGGGGGGTTGGACTGGGTGATCTCCTAACCCATCCAGCTCTAACAACTTTGTAATAGGACCATTACCTGGGTTTCCTAAGCCGCTATAAAGAAACAACCCTGCCGGTAACCACAGATGCGTACTTTAAGACCAGCCGAAGTTTAGGGAGCCCGAGTGTTCCAAAAGCCACACGGACAGGCAAGAACACCCTGAAAGGCTGCAAGGTCTCAAGGCAAGCCCGAGCCCAGCTCCCCCTTGTGCTGCCGCTCTCTCCCTACAAAGAGGAGACCGTGAGGGGAGATAAACCCGCAATGAGCAGCGAGGACAAGCAGAAGTAAGGCGAGGCAGCCCCAGCCCCGGCGCCGCTGTCCCCTGGGCCCCATGTCCCGGGCCGAGGGTACCCCGTCCCGCCCGCTGCTCGCCCGGCCCTCACCCTCCGTTGAAGGTGTACGGCGAGAAGCGGGAGTGCTGCACGGG
>NW_005054348.1:4722142-4723829 GCF_000277835.1 Geospiza fortis | reverse complement strand
GGGAACGCGCAGGCTGCTCAGTGGTGAGGCCATCGCACGCCGCTCGTGTTTGGGCAGCAGCGCGACTCCTGCTCTGTAGGGGAGAGCGCCTTTGGAACCGCCGTGAAGAGCAGGAGTCGGGAATCATAGAATCATCGGGTGGTTGGAGTGGAAAGGGACCTTAAAGATCATCTAGTCCTGTCACGGGCAGGGACACCTTTCACTGGACCAAGGCTCAGAGCTCCGTCCTGCATTGAACACTTCCAGGGATGGGGCACCCAGAAATTCCCGGGGCAACCTGTGCCAGTACTGCACCACCCTCACAGCAAAGAACTCCCTCCTAACATCTAATCTAAACCATCTCTCTTTCAGTTTGAGGCCATTCCCCCTCTTGTGAGAAGTCCCTCTCCACCTTTCCAGTAGGTCACCCTGAAGCCTTCTCTTATCCAGGCTGAATAAACAAAATTATCTCAGCCTTTCCTTGTGCTTCATCCCTCTAAGCATCTTGGTGGCTCCTCTGGACTTGGTCCAACAGCTCCAGGCCTTTCATGAGCGGGACACAGTACTACAGATGGGCTCTCACAGGTCCTCGAGGTGGGCCATGGAACGTGGTGCCAGGCACTGTAGCACGAGTGGAAAGAAGTGGGAAGGGCTGGGATAGAAGCTCGAAGAGGTACTAGGGAAGTACAGGGCAGGGACAGTGAGATGCAGGGGACACGTGGTGCTCCTGGGGAGAAGTGTGCTGCCCTGCTCGGGAAGCACAGCCGTGGTGGCTGCAGTCTCCATGGGCACTGTGCAGACACAGCAGTGAGATCTGCAGCACAGCAGTGTGGAACTCTGTACAGCTCCAGTGTGAGGAACCACAGCTTCTGTGAGGGCCTGGTGCACTGCCAGGGACCCCCACAGATTCACAGGATCTGGAAGGGACCACAGGGGGTCATCTGGGGCAACCTTTCGACTCACGCAGTGTATCCTAGAGCACCTGACACAGGGTTGTGTCCAGATGGTTCTTGAACGTCTCCAGTAAGGGAGACTCCATTACCTCTCTGGACAATCTGTTCTAGTGCTTGGTCACCTGCACAGTAAAGAAGTTCTTCCTTGTATCCAGGTGGAACTTCTTCTGCAGCAGTATCTGCCCATTGCCTCTAGTCCTATTGCTTGGCACCACCAAGATGAGCCTGGATGAATCCTCTTCACATTCACCCTTTAGATAATTATTCACATTTATGAGGTCCCCTCTCAGTCGTCCCTTCTCGAGGCTGAACAGGCCTCAGCCTTTCCTCATAAGTGGATGCTCCGATCCCTTCATCATCTCTGTAGTCCTCTGCTGCATCTGCTCCAGGAATTCCATGTCTCTCCTGTCCAGAGGAGCCCAGAACAGGACACAGTACTCCAGATGTGCCTCACCAGGGCTGAGTAGAGGGGCAGGACCGACCTGCTGGCAATGCACTTCCAAATGCATCCCAGGATAGCACTGGCCTTCTTGGCCACAAGGGCACTGCTGGCTCATGGACAGCCTGTTTGCACCTGGAGCCCTTCTCCACAGAGCTGCCTCCCAGCGGGCTGGCCTGAGGGCCTGTGCTGGTGCATGTGGTTACGCCGCTGCAGGTGCAGAACCCTGCACTTGCCCTTGTTTGATTTCCGAAGGTTCCTCCCCGCGAAGGCTCCCGTCCCGCTGGCGGCGGGAAGTGACGCGCCGGGCGCGCCG
>NW_005054348.1:4708404-4721828 GCF_000277835.1 Geospiza fortis | reverse complement strand
TGCCGTGTGGCGGGGGGCGAGCCCGAAAGGGGCCTCGGGCTGGGTCGGGGCCTCCTCCGGGCTGTCTCCGGCTTCTGGACTCTGTTCCCTGGACCGAAACGTCGGCCGGCGTTTGTAGTGGAGATCCGAGCAAGCCGCGTTAAGTGGGTAGAGGAGGGATCTCTGCGTAGCCGGTGCCCGGGGTGCAGGTTTTGGCATGCCTGGTATCCAGCCTTCTTACTAAATAGCTGGGCTGTCGAGGAGTTGACTTTGTTTCTTCCAGGGTAATGTTTAGGCCTTTAATGTACCCACGTTGTAAAACCTGGGTGCTCTGCTTGATACCTTTGGTGAAGGCAAAGATGATAATGTCTTATAGTCATGGGTGGAAAAAAGCTGGTTTTTTTAGCTACAGTGTAAATATTATTGTAGTTCTAAGCTCTCATGTCTTAAAAAAAAAAAGGCTGAATAGGCTGTCTTGGGATTTTGAGGTAGCCTACCTCTGGCCTAATAATGACCTTGAGTATTTCTGAGCAATAATTAAGAAACTTAGAAATTAATGGGATAATATTTTATATCATTGGTATCATAACGTTTAAATTCCCCACTTCTGTTGTTTATTTCTATAACACAGCAACAGAAGTATAGTTAAAAATGAGAGAAAATCGTTGCATGTTTCACTTGTGTACTTAAAATTTGTTTGCACATATTTCTTTTTACCTCATGAAATGCATGTTTGAAATCTATTAGTGCTTTGTTTTGTGGAATTGGATGGAAGAGGTTTCCCTAGCTGTGATTTGAGCTGCGATGCTTTTCTCATAGAAGAAAAAAAGTAATTTTTGAAAGCCCAAACCTTAAAATGGCCAGGAAGAGACTTGCAAGCAATGTCAATTAGTAGCCAAGGGAATTAAATTCTTTAAAAAATAGTGCTTTTGCAGCCAAAGGAAGCCTGGAGTAGAATGAGCATCATCAGCTTGAGCTGTTTGTGCAGGAGGGTTCGGTTAGACAGAGACCTGCCCATGTGAGTCAGGTGACCTGCCAGAGACTTCAGCAGAATCATACTGCAAAGTTTCTATGGAGTGTGCCTGTAAAAAGGTTATTTTTATGGATTGTGCATGCGGGTGTGCATATGCGTGAATGTTCTTATATGTATTTGTACGTGGGTGTCTCTTATCTGAGTCAGCAGCTGATAGATTTGCTTTTGGGTTTGTGTTTAGATATTATTCTCAGGATATTACTTTTTTTCTTTCCAGGCTTTGGTTGGTGTTGTAGACTCGTATTTCTCTGAAGGTGATGTTTTCCTAACACTTTCAGCTTGGCTTTGAAAGCTGCTTCGCTGGAATGTTTTAAACGGTTAAAAAAATCTCTAGGATTTGAAGTTTATTTAAATTAATTGAAGGAAATACTTCTGGCCTCACCAAAGAAATAACTGGAATCATGGATCAGAACAACAGTTTGCCACCCTACGCTCAAGGCTTAGCCTCCCCTCAGGTAAAAACAAATTATTTAAAATGTAACTATGATCTGAATTTCCTTTATGAAAGTGCTTTCTCTTTCTTGCATCTAGCTTTGCATTTTTTTTTGTTTGCAGATCTGAAAAATTCTGCTAGGGATTGAATAATACTAGTATAAAGCAGAATTTTGAAACCATTGATGTCTATAATCAGAAGTATAAGAAACATGCGGTGTCTTATACATGGAATATATGTGGGATTTCTTCAGGGGGTTCCTCTTAAGTTGAAACATGACTGACAAGTTGGAAAGATTAATTTAATTTTGGTGGTTGCTCCTTAAACTATGTACATAATGGATTGTTGCTGGGCTATGAATGCAGTGGGTACGGTGAGCACAGTTGTTCAGACAATTTCAAGTTAAATCGTGGGTCAGAGTTGAGACATGCTTGCAAGGTAGTGTGAGAAGCATGTCATGTTCCCCAGATTCCTTTAGTAGTAGTAGGGTAGTACTTTATTCTATAGAACATCTGCATTTCAAAGGATTTGCTGATTTTAATGATTTATGACTATATGCTTCAGGTTTGATAGGAGCAACTCAGCTAACGTAGATTTATTTTTGACTCAAAAATTTTGTGTCTTAAAAACAAAATGGAGTCATCATGATCTGTGGTTTTCATGTCATGTTTTCTTCTGCAGGGTGCAATGACTCCAGGAATTCCAATTTTCAGCCCGATGATGCCGTATGGCACAGGACTAACACCGCAGCCTGTCCAGAGCACCAACAGTCTGTCCATACTGGAGGAGCAGCAGCGGCAGCAGCAGCAGCAGCAAGCAGCACAGCAATCCACGTCACAGCAAGCCACACAGGGAACATCTGGTCAAACCCCCCAGCTCTTCCATTCACAGACTCTTACCACAGCCCCTTTACCAGGAACCACACCTCTGTACTCCTCTCCAATGACTCCAATGACTCCAATAACTCCTGCGACACCGGCATCAGAGAGCTCTGGCATAGTGCCACAACTACAGTGAGTGCCCATGTGTCAGTGCATCATGTCCTTTCTCAGATAGCCCTTTAAAGACTTAGGACCAAAGTCACAGCAGTAATTAGGTACTGCATTTTGGTGGGAAAGGAGGTCCTGAGAATTTATGTGTCTCCTGTAGCAATATGAGTAATTTTTACTTTTATTTTTAGCTTAGCTTCATTACTAAACCACTTAGTAATATAAACAGTTTCTTAGTGATTTGTCAACGGTACATCTTTGGAGCATACCAATGCAGGGTTATATGTTTTCATTTAACACCGTCATAATTTTTAACTCCTTGCAGTTTAGGAGTTCAAGATGTTTCCTTTTCCAATGCTTGCCTAGCACTGAGTTTGTGAGAAGGTAAAAAACCCTAGAACTAGTTCTAAGTTCAGGTATGGAAGTATTTTCAGCGAACTTCAGTTTTACAGAGACTACTTCAGAAATTTGTGGAAGGGACAACAAGAAATGGTTGATATCATGAATTGAAAGAGTAATTTCTCATATTTTTGTTACTTTTTTCCTTCAGTGAGGACCTTTATATTTCAGGGTTTTCCCAGAAAACAAAACTGTTTATCTAGTAACTTTTTTAAATTTTCTGGAGACCTGCTATTCCATCTCCTGGCAATGCATTTACCTCCTGGGTCATTCCCACTTAGTTTTGCACCTTCTTCCTTGAAGGGCATAGCAAGGAAAATTTCAGATGGTAGTATCTCATTTTCTCCTGTTTCCAGCAGCTTCCCTGATTGTGGTGAGGGCTCTCAGCATCAGTAATTTTTCCTCCCAAACTAAAATAGAGGTTCTTCTCATGGGACACTTTTCATAATAGCTGACAGATAAGGAGGAATCAGCAATTATGCCTTAGGAGCTTCTGCCCTACAAAAGGAGGTTCCTGAGCCAAAACACTGCTCAGTGCTCTTGTTAGTAGGAAAGATGCCATTCAAACTCACTTGGAGAAACAAAATAATAATAAAAATATAATTATTAGGCTTGGTTAAAAATGAGGAAGAGGAAGACACATGAATTCCTTATTGTTTTTTTAATATATTTCTCTGATCTGTCTTTAGGAATATTGTGTCTACAGTGAATCTTGGTTGCAAACTTGACCTAAAAACTATTGCACTTCGTGCCCGAAATGCTGAATATAATCCCAAGGTAAGAGAAATGTATTAAGAGTTCATCCTATAACAGATGAATTAAAGGCACAGGTTGTGGCTGCAGGCTGCTGC
The DNA here is from genome assembly GCF_000277835.1 of Geospiza fortis. Classification (NCBI taxonomy): domain Eukaryota; kingdom Metazoa; phylum Chordata; class Aves; order Passeriformes; family Thraupidae; genus Geospiza; species Geospiza fortis. The sequence goes on along the minus strand of NW_005054348.1, from coordinate 4,718,144 downwards.
AATAGACTGAAAAACCTACCTGCTATATATGCCGTTTTATACTGTAGAAAAGGGAAATCTTAATAAACTTAGGACATTCAAATTAGTAAAAAGCATTTTTGTGCTGAGGTAGCTGTGATGTGCACCAGGTTGTAAGTTGTTAGATTTAGAAAAAAACTAACCAACAGTGTAGTACACTGGCCAAGCTTTTTGTAGTAGAGGTGGCCTCTGCTGCTCTTCATATGGGCTTATTTTATTTGTAGTGCTCAGTGAGCTCTTTTTGCTTATCACTGTGAAATGTCTGATGATGAAATCTTTTTCCCTATCTCCCAACAAAGAGAAAGGAAAGAAGAGTTAAAATCCTGGACTTCTGCCAGAGCTGTGGTTTCCTCCACCTAGCTGCTCCTCTGGAATTCTTATTGTCACAGGGCATTCGCTTATTTTTCATAGTCTCACTTCCCTCTGTTCTCTCATGTTCTCCTCCAGTACTTCTAGCCATCTCATTACTTCTGATGGCTAACTTGGTGGAACATTAAAATGGATCAAAACAAAATCAATTAAATTGATTTTTTTGCATACTGACTTCAAAGTTGCCTGCTGCTTCTTAATAGTAGTAGGGTTCTAAATAAGTGGCGTCTTTTTAGCTTGGGAAATCTGAACAACAGCAAAGGACCTGGAGCATTAAATCAAAAAAATAATGTTGCTTCATGTTTCTTTTGGGTGGCTCCTCTTGAAAATGTTAGCTTTGCAACAACAGTAGCTGGACACTAACAAAAGTTTATATGTTGCATAGTTGAATTGGCTTGTCTTGGGAAGGCTTCAGTTTTCCCGGGGTGTGTGTGTGTGTTTTTCTTGTTTTAGCATTTTGCTGCAGTTGACCTGAACTCTGCTCTTAAAGGTTAAAGCACACATGCAGGCGTATTTGATAAATGACTCTTACTGTAAGTTTATACCAGTGATGCTGTTACATAATTGTGAGTAAGATATTAGCACAGCAAAAATTTGAGCATGCCTTGGTAACTCCTAATGTAGGGGGTAGGTGGCCGTGTAAAATTTGTAGGCTAGAATAATCAATACGAAACACTGTTTTCCATGGCAGAGGGATAGAAGGATTATGTAACACACTCCTGACATTTAGTCAGTAGATTCATCTATCAAAGAAAGATGCTGCTTGGCTGTATTATTTAAGTCATATTTTGACAAATGTGCTGTTGGGTAACCCACGCTACCGCCTTGGTTATGTCAGCAGAACAATTCATGGGACTGCAGGGTGAGCTGTTCCAAGTTAAATATGACAAACAGGAGTTTTTGTGTGTGTGTGTGTGTGTGCCCACCTCAGTTTCCAGTATCTCTTGCTTCAAGGAATTTAAGAATATTTGGAAATGCTTACTGAGAATAAAAAGCTAGAGCTAATCAGGCTGCTGTGTCCTACAGTGGTAGCTGAGGTGACTTCTGTTTACACAGGACTTTGATCTCCAGCTGTTCTGTTTGCTGGTATTGTAACACCGTAATCCATTTTTTTGGATAGTCTTCCATCCTACTTATAAGATAAAATTCCAACACGTATGGAGGAATTTTTTAAAATTTATTTTTAAAATTGTTTTTATTGCTCTGATGCAAATGTTAGTGTTATTTATATGTTGCATATGTAGTAATGAGAGATAAACAGGAATACAGTGGTAAATATCCTTCCTGCCTGGCTCTACCTCTCAGTGTGTGTGCTTGAAGGTACTCATGGTTTAAGCATTTCAAGTAAACTTTGAGTGATCTGTAAGTATGTCTGACCTTAGTTTTCCTTGCACTGCTGTGTAACTAAGATGATGCAGATTTGGTTTTAATGTAATGATGACAGCAATACATCACTAACAGTCTCAATGCTCACACTTCAGCGTTTTGCTGCTGTTATTATGAGAATAAGAGAACCACGTACTACTGCACTGATATTCAGCTCTGGAAAAATGGTGTGCACAGGAGCAAAAAGGTATGTTTAGGCATTATGAGCAAACTAACTCAGGCTGTCTTTTCTTTTGTACCATGATGCTTGTTTATATAGACACATCAAAGCTGTACAGGTACAACTAATCGTGCTTCACAGTTACCTCAGATTATACATATTTCTACAGAAAATGCCTGTTTATGATTGAAGAGGCTTCCTCACCTGTGGGGAAATGGTAGTTCTATTTCTGAAGCGCTTTCATTCAGTCTCATAAACTGGTTTGCAGAGGTTATTATATTCATTTTTTGGCCTTGCAGTTATCTACTTTTTCTAATGATTAAAAAAATTCAGCAACTATGCATTGGAACTGCTTAAATTATAAGGATGGTGAGAGAAGGATTTTTTATTTGAATAGCTTCATTCATCACAAGACAAGAGCTTCAAATCTCTGGTTCCTGTAGTCTGATCTGTTCTTAACATGACTATTAAAGGACAAGAATTGAAAACTAAACATAAGTTTAACTCTGGTGGGCAGGGGAGAAATTCTGCTCCGAAGAAGTCTGCTAGGAATCCAGAAGGAATAAAATAATGGGCAGAGATGAATGAATAGACCTGTACAGGGGAACATTTTCTCTGCCTGGTGACACTTGAAATTCAGGTTGTCTTACTCTGCATCGGCAAAAGATTCTCAGCTGTTTACAAACCTGAAGCAAACTGAATTTTGCAACAGTGGGTAAGGCTGTGCAGTTGTATTAAACCCATGTTTGAATGCCTGGGCTGAATCAAGCAGAAGATTTTGCCAGTTGACAGATTTTTATAGAAATATGTATTTTCTAGCAGTAGTAGTTCAGGGTTCTTCTACAGTGAAATCTTAAGTAACAATCTAATCTTAAGTACTTAATCTTAAGTAGCAGTCCCATTAGAGGGACTCCGGTCATTATTTTAAAAATGTAAAAGGTATGGATTTATAATTTGCTGGTTTGTGTCTCATGAACAGTGAGTGCAACACTAACAGTGTCCAGGAGACTATTACCAAAATTAGCATGAAAACCAGTTAGTGCTAGTTGTTAATTTTGGATGTAAAAATTTTGCATGTGAACTCCCCTCTTCCTCCACACAGACTTTTTTCTCCAGTTAGGTATTTGTGGTTTAAAGCTGTTTGCTTGAAGTAATACTTAACTGAGGTGGTAATACGGATATCCTTTTCTCACTTCAGTGAGGAGCAATCCAGACTGGCTGCAAGGAAGTATGCAAGAGTTGTTCAGAAACTGGGTTTTCCTGCAAAATTTTTGGATTTCAAAATTCAGAATATGGTGGGCAGCTGTGATGTGAAATTTCCCATCAGACTGGAAGGATTGGTACTCACACACCAGCAGTTCAGCAGGTAATAAAAGGCTTGCTTATGTTTCATTTTTGTTGTATACTATCTTAGAAGGTGACATCTGTTTAGATTATTCCCTTGCACCACAGGGAAACCTGCATCTTTGTTCCCATCTCTGCACTGCCTCAGGTGTAACCAAGGCTGCCCAATGTGAACCTGTCAAAATTATGTTCCCTGCTACCCTCCCCAAGTTTCAGGGAAGTCTATATCTGCCCTGCTAGTCCTAGACTGGGCCCAGAAGATAGGGTGGAACATGGGTCTGCAAGCACATTTAAACACACTCTCTTCTCTTACAGCTACGAGCCGGAATTGTTTCCTGGCTTAATCTACAGAATGATTAAGCCAAGAATTGTTCTGCTTATTTTTGTTTCTGGAAAAGTGGTTTTAACTGGTAAGTGAAGACAGTATCTTAATCCAAGAGGTGAGATTTAGACTGTATGACAGAGAACAGACAGGGATATGTAAGCTGCCAGGTACTTTTCCTTTAGAGATGACAGTACTGAGAAAGGAGACTTAATAGAGTATTCCATGGATAGCAATGTTAAGGAAACTTCCCTGTGCAACCATCCAGCAGCCACCCTGGCAGTCAGAGCCACACCAGCTGCAGCAGGACTAAAGCCTGTTTGGAGTGGGCAGCTTCAGCAAATTCAACAGGTGTCCTGCTTGACTCCCTACACACTCCACTCACACAGTCAGACCAGGTTTTCCTGAGGGCTCAGCACCAGGCTTTGTTATGCAAAGATTCAGCAGTTCAAGCCTCTTGCCTGGGCGTGCTTCACCCAGAGCTCTACCTGCAGCTCAGCACTGCCACTGCACACACAGCTACCTGCACTATGTTCCTTAGCAGATGGGAATGCACAAAGCAACAGCACATTTGGCTAGATCAAAGGAACAATCATTGCGAACCCTAGTCAGGTATGCAGGTGCCCAAAAAGCTGTAAGAATGCAGGTGATCTTTCTGGCAGAATCTGAAAGACTGTTTCTGTGGCTGAGCATGTGATTGAGCTAGCTTTTCTTTGGCAGCTTGGTTACAAGCTGCTGCCATGCTCTATGATACAGCGGCCAAAGAAGGGGAGATATTTGAGCTCTAGGATCCGCAACCTCAGGTGCTCAACCTACTCCCTCCATTTTTTCTCATGGTGTGTCTTACTAGGAAGAAGAAACCCGCAAGACCCACAGACAAGAGAAGAATCAAGTCCCTGCAGTGTGGGGAAGTGCAGTTCTCTGCAGTGGTCTCCATTGCCAGACCTTCCTCCCCCTGATACTCACACTCTCAAAACAAGCTCCACCAGCTAGGCCTTTCTGCACAAACATCCTACAGGGCTGTGCTTTGTTGTTGGGTCTCTTGTGGAAATCATGTATATGAAAAATCCATTTGCAACATAGCATCATGGCAGAGATGCTAGTGAAAGTTTTAGCGGGTGTCAGATTAAACAGAGAAGGCTGGTAATGTAAGCTCTCTCTGAAATGTGTTAAAAAGGATTGTAAAAATCGGGATTTATGGATACACGTAGGTTTTATATAGAGTTGCATTCACATACACATTCTAAAAGCTAAAATTAAGTATTTGGTGAAAGGTACAAACTAATTGAATCCCTTCTCTTTTTCCAGGTGCTAAAGTACGAGCAGAAATCTATGAAGCATTTGAAAACATCTATCCTATTTTAAAGGGATTCAGAAAGACAACGTAACAGTTTCTACATGTTTCAGAGAAATCAGGGGTATATTTTAAAAGTATTGTGTATGGCACAGCAGTAACGAGAAACGGACTTCCAGTGCAACTGCAACACCAGGACTTGGACTATTTCCCAGTTAGTGCCTACTTCCCTGATGCTCAAGGGGAACTGTTTTCTTGAATATGTCTACTGAGTTACTGTGAGTTGCTTTACTGGGCTGTTCCTGGAGCAGCCCTTCCAACTTTTATTTATATTCTAGCTTTTAAATAGTTTTAATGCCAGTTCTATTAATAGAAAAATCTGTAAGTTGGTTTAAAGACAAATGCAACTGTGTCACTCAGTGTATAAACCACTTTAATTGCCATGTATATATGTTTTAAGTTCCTTCCATAAGACCATGGTTTTTATAATTTTCAGAACTTTAGCTTTTAAATTTTTTTTCAATTTTAAATTTCTTTGGTGCCAGACACATTCCCTCTTTCCAGTATTAAGCAAGATAGAATAAATTTATTAATTAAAATGGCTCACTGTACATATATATATAATATATATCTTTCTTCTCGTTCCTTCTTCAACTCCACATGTACAATAAACCCTGTTTATACAACTATGGGAACTGTCTTAATAAATTTTAAAATTACCCAGCTGGTAGAATGAAATACATTGAATTACTTTTTTTATTTAATTGATTTTTTAATAGCAGATGCCCTGCTATAAGTGGCATGTTGTTTTGAGAGAATCTTAGCAGTGCTCTGGCTTGCTTACCAGCAGTCACATCCTTGTCAATGTCTACCTTGAATATTTCCAACATGTTAAAGCAAAAGAGATGACTGGTTAAAGAAGCTTGTGTTTGAGTATGTTGCCTTATGTTCAACAGATGGGATATAGGCAAGTTTTAAATAGCTGCACTTGACTGAAACAATACATCCCTGCTTAGCTTCTAGAATTTCTTTAAATTACTACCTTTGTATTTTACCAGCTGTGACAGCCTCACTATATTAGTGTTCCTGTAAAATGTCAAAGCCCTTCCAACTGGAGTCAGCACATACATAATCTTCCTTCTGAACAATGCTTGAAGCCTAATAGGCTCAGAGCTAAAAATAAACTATTTTTTCCTTCAGGAAATTTCCAGGAATAATAACCTCTCTATGACTTACACATTATTTCAAACAGCTTTTATCTGAAACTAACCCAAATGTAAACAATGGTCTCATCATTTCTAAGTTGGTGTTTCATTCCAGACAAAGTTAAGTTTCAGCTGGCTTTGATACTGCTCCATTTGCACATCCTGAGTTACCTCAGTCTTCAGTCTTCGCTCTACACCAATGTCTCTCCAGGTGTTCTAATGTCTGGTTTCATGGCTCTTACCAGAAAGATGCTGTTTATTAATGCAGCTGTGCAGGATATACTCAAGCACTGTGTTGCCTTCAGTGCTGTGCCACTCTGTGCTATGAGCTCATGAATGCTCCTGAGAGCTCTTGGCTATAACTGTATGGCTGTCCATGCTTTTGTAGGACCTGAACTATTACCAACTTATGTGCAAAACTCTTCAACTCTTCAGAAAGCTTGAAGCCCCAAGAAACCATAGGACAGTTTTCAACACAATCAGTCGAGCTGTACTACTGTGACTTAAGACAGTTTGCTCTTTCACAACACAGACCAGGGCTTCAAACTACCCTGCTAGAAATTAAGTCCTGTGATAACAAAACCACTTCCAGGTACAGCATTCTCTGCCTGCTTATTTGAGTACTTTCAATGCCTAAATGATTTCAAAAACCCCACAGTGGGCCCCACAGAGTCACAGGTAAGCAGCCATGAATGGTTGGAGCAGGGTAAGGGAATATGTAACTGAAGTCAATTCTATAGGGAAACACACAAAAAAAGCCTTTTCTGCAAATACTGCCATAGCCATAGGAGTAGTTAAGCAACTACCACAGTAAAGTTCAGCATTATGGTTTCACTATTCTCTTACTTCAGCTATATGGCAGTCATACAGTGGAAGAATCCCTGCAGAGTACACTTATTTTTAAACTTCACCAATGATGGCAGACTTAAGGTACAATTCAGCCTGAAAATCTGCTGCTACAGGCAGTGTGTAACGAGACAAATGTGTTCTGGTAGGGCTGACTTTGTTAAAACTGCTTCTGCACCAGGTAACTGAGTTAAACTACTTCTGCATGGGGCTAATAGTTTTAAAGTCAGATTAAACACTTAATTTTTGTGCATTTTATCTCAACCACTCAGTCAGAACATGTGACAAACTCCCAAGCTAGGTTTAGTGTACCTGATGAGAAAGGGAAGCAGATTTAAATTCCACAGCAAAAGGCTATGCAGCTTTGTCTTAGCTGACTGCTGTAGAGCTCTTCAACATAAGCACTCGAGTGTGTTTACAGTAGTCTGCTTTTCTTTGAATGAATGTTAATTTTTGAGTAGCCCTATGAAAATCCTGACAGACTACAATCTTTTTAAGTTTTTGAAGTTCCGTTACCAACAAAAGATAATTTCACCAATCCAAAAGTTTTTCATCTTTATTTAATAAACTTCCACAAATGAGATTTGAAACAAATGCATCTGGCTTCATTACCAGGTTGAAGTCAAAGCTCCTCTGGAGCACAAGAGAGGCTGTCAAGGTCTAGTTACAGCAGTTTTATCACTGTTATAAGATGCACTGTTATCAGTGACTTTGGTTCAACTACCTGTTTGCATAGTGCAGAGATGCAGTGAAACAAATCAAGTATTCATTTGGATGACTCAACTTCATAAAGTACAGCCCATGGAATAGTCTTGTTTCCATATGAACTCTTCCAGGTATTCACTTCCCCCGCTGCAGCTGTCAGCACAAGTGTACACCACCAGCGTTCCCCAGTCAATGCTCTCTCCAAGGCTATCAACCTGAAGGTGATTCAGGAGCTGTGGCATAATCTTCAAGGAAAACCAAAAGGTTTAAAGGCAGGCCACAGACTTCTCCCCTCTCTCCACTTCTCCTGAAGAACAGTCCTGCGTTTGGTGTAAGAATTTATATTCTCTTACACCAAAATCCCAGATGAAGCTACTATGTATATGGCAGCTCAAATAAACCAAATTTAGAATTCTAGGTAAGTTTTATTTGGCCTTATAAGACTTGCCTGATTTGTGAGCCTCCCACCATTTGAAATTCCATTAGTAACTATGTTTTGTCTCTCCATGACATTAAGTGTGTTCACCATACATACACCTCTAGCATTCAAAGTTCTACAGCTGAATGCTTCCAGCCAAACTTATTTATAATGCATATAATGAATTGAAAATGCACTTATAAGAGTAAATAAAGGCTCTGTACAATCATTTAGTTGGTTTGTTGCAACTTCAACCTTCTTGCTCAAATTACAAGCCAACGCCTACACAATTAGATCCTGAGTCAGAAATACATTACCTGTATTATTTTTAACTGAGTTTACATACCTGGAATTCAAATATCCTTTTGGCACCACATACACAATTTGGGATATCTTTTTCTTCAGGCCTGTTTTCACCTGACACCCAGAGTGGACCTTCTCCTCCTCTGCAGTATCTAATAATCTGGAATACAGCAGAAATTTAAGTTCTCATAACTATCATCTTGGTATAAATTAATGTCTAGTGACACAGACAAAGCTGTAGATAGAGCAGAAAAAGGTCAGTTCTTTACTCACCATGGCAAAATACCATTTGCATATACAGCATTCTAAATAAGACAGGTTGCTTATATGAGTTTTCTTAACTATGTGAATCATGCAAGTATTCATACCATATTTTTTCAGTGATCCAGGGATCATCTGCAGTGATTTGTAATTCCCTAACGAAGGGACCCCGGAAATGCAAGATTTTGTATGTTACAGTCTTGGGACAGAGAAAGAGCAGCTGGAGAATTAGCACACAGACTTGCACACAGTTAGGAATGCAATCCAGATCTTTCTCTCTGCAGTTCTGCATCTAAATACAAGCAGACTATCCTAATGTTGGAGAAGGTATTTTCAGACATATCCTTTGTTTTTCAGTTACTAGCAAATCACACATGATCAGCAAAAGGACACTTGGACAAATAGTCAGTAGAGAGATGGTGAGAGAGAGTGAGGCACATACCTAAGGCAGAGAAGGGAATGGATTAAAAGTCTCCTACTTTCTGAGTGTGCACCTTAACCCCTCATCTACCAGGCAAAACATGGAGAGAATTTCTTCACCACTTTAATGGATTTAGGACTGTGTCTTCTCTGAATTAAACCAGGGACCAGGGTTTTGTTTGACAATGTAGCTTTTTAGCCTTTTGCAGTAATAAGAAATAGCATGGGGGGAAGATTTCTGTTTTAAACAGTGGAAATTCTAAAGCCATCCTTCAACCTTAAAAACAGCCAAGCCACCCCCCAATGCAGCTGGTGACACTGACAGAGCTCTTCTCTGCAGTTTTTGTTCTGCTGAGAAGGAAGGCCAGAAGGGCTGCAGGCTGGGGAAGAGTGCAGTGGTTCCCCAGGTCCTTCGGTTTGAAGTCTCAGGATGGTGGCTCCTACCACACTGGGGGAGATTCAGCACCTTTGTGCCACCTCATCCTGACCAGTTTCTGTTTAAGATGGCTGAGCAGGTGCTAAACTCTTACTTGGGCAGGAATTAAGTTCAGCACATAAGGAAGATGAGAGGGTGTGGGTTAGGTGTGTGGAAGATGAGGAGGCATCCCCATTTCTAACTAGGTACAAAAGGCAGTGAAATGTTGCAGATGCAGCAGCAGGATGCTGTGTCAGAACCGCTACTTTCAAAG
>NW_005054348.1:4708184-4708382 GCF_000277835.1 Geospiza fortis | reverse complement strand
CTCGTTTTTTAAACATTTGGAAGATCTTTTCTTCTGCAGTCTCGTGTTTTGCCATTGCTTCCAATGTCTCTTCATCTAAGGACTGAAATGCTTCATCTAAGCAAGGAAAAAGAATGGTAAAATTTACAGGCTGATACAAGACACTAAAAATTAAAAACAGTATTAGGATGTGTAAATTTACTTTGCTTCATAAGGCAT
>NW_005054348.1:4706691-4708171 GCF_000277835.1 Geospiza fortis | reverse complement strand
TTCATAAGGGATTCCTGGCATAAATCTAAATTTTTTTTCTTTTCATGGCATGTTAAGATTTGGTCACACACAGATCCATTTACTAGTTTTAGCTGCATTTTAAACACAGACGTCAGTACTGGAATACTGGAAAGGGAAGGAGTTTTCTACCGAAGTTTATGGCTCCCAGCAGGTATCACTGAGACTACAGAACTTTCAGGACACCACATTTGAAAAAGGCCTGCATGCTGCTCATGTGCCAGACTTCAGTTTTTAGCACTGAAGAGTGTATCTGTTACACTCCAACAGCCATCAACTGGGGGCACTAAACACTCTTGAGACAGCTTTGGACCACAGCAAGGGACTACCAGGAACCCAGCATCCTTCCTTGGCACCACCACAAACCCTCCACCCTGGGTGTCTTCAAAGACAGTGTGGTTGCAGCAAACCCATCATGAATTTAGGGGGAGCAAGGAGGAAGGAGCTTGCACTTCAACTGCACTTCCACGGTTAAAATATCCTCAAACCAGTTCTCTGCTAGCACAGAGAAGAAAATTTTATTTTCCATAAAGTAAGAAAAATTTAACTAAGTCAAGCCAAGACAATCTAACAATGTGCTGATTTCAGCAGCATCCAGCAGCAGGTACTCAGTCCTGTCCTTCTCACTTGAGATGATCCTGACCTATTGGAAGCACACAGGGACACAGTGTAACTCCAAGCTATCTGCAGCAACAGCTGCTTCAACAGCTCCTGGGGTCAAAGCTTAGTAAGTCTCTCCCAGAAAAGCAACTTATATTATGGGATGTCTACAACAAACTAGCATTGCAAATGACTGCACATTTAGCCTTTTTTCACCAGAAGTTTACAAGGAACACTTAACAGTTTTTGATATTTTAAAGATGTGATAACACGCATAACCAGGAAGAATTACAGGCAGCATGTTATTTCTGACCTGCAGTGCCTGCAGCTCCAAGTTCCTCTTGTTCTTTTGCATCCTTTGATGTATCTTCAGCTCCTTGTTCATCATCAGTGCTGTCAGCAGGAAATTCTGGTTCCTCAGGTTCTATCAAAATTTCATATTCCGGAAAAAGGAATTCGTTATGCTCTGGAATTGCATTTGCCAAGTCATCTAGAAAACAGAAGACAGACACCACTTCACAATGTCATCTCGTATTTCACATCCTTCTCCCCAAAAGCTACACAGCAAACTACATAGCAGAAGCATTGCATGAGCAAGAAAAATTTACATCACTGCTAGACCTGACCTGAAGGTAAGAAACACTGTTATGTTAAGGACAGTGGAAAACTGCAACAGGCGTCCTGTTGCTTTGAACCTCTGTAAATCCAAGTGGCGTGGAAGGCAGACCAAACAGTGCTAGCAGCAGCATTTAAGAACCCAGGAGCTGCGGCTCGGCAGCTCGGTGCGGTATTAACCACAGCTGGCACGTGTGCCAGGTCCCGGTTGCAGAGGTCCCCGATGGCGGCGGACCCACCTCCGGCG
>NW_005054348.1:4693269-4706071 GCF_000277835.1 Geospiza fortis | reverse complement strand
CCCCCAGCCCCACCCCAGCTCCGTTCCGGGCTCAGCCCTGCCCCGGCTCCGCCTTTGTAACGCGGCAGCTGGGAGGAGACTGGGAAAAATAAAAACCCTGGAAGACGCGGGCAGAACTCTGCCGCCTCAAGGGACAGCGCAGTCAGCGGTGAGACGGGACGAAGAGACGACAGACACGTAATCGACGGTGTTTTAATTCAATGTTTAAATATAACATTCATTAAGTAATTAAAATAATGCCAAGCTGCCTTAGAAAAAAAAACAAAAAAAAAAAACCAACAAAACCAAAACCAACCCAAACGCAAAATACCAAAACACAAAACCCAACACATTTATCAGTTCTGGTTATTGCCCTAGGTTTGATTTGTGCTCTTCATTCATGAGGGCCTTGCCTTACATTTAGCCAGCCAGCAACGTTTTTTTCTAATTATTAATTTTAATAGCAAGTCTTTTAATTCCCTGTTACATTTTCACATCCATGAAATACTTGAAACCAATCACATTCCTTGTTACAAGTCTAGAAAAATGTATGTAGGCAGCCATTGCTGTGCACATCTCTTTCAAGATTCATTAAAAAAAGAGACAATGTTTAATTTGTTTGAAAAAACAAAACATGGTGAGGATGTACATACACCTCTAAGCCCCTCAGCAGCAATTCCTAAGTGGTAATGGAGAGCTGTCCAGCTGAAGAAACACCTCTGTGCCTCCCACACTTGCAGGTTGGCTGGGCAGGAGAGGAACCGTGTCTGTTCCTATCCCTGCTCCAGTGGGGCAGTGGTTCATGTTCTCAGCAGGAGCTTACATCCACTCGCAGCATCAGGGACCATTCAGAGTCGTGCAGCCACAGGTTTCTGTACAGGTATCCGAGCATCTAACAAAAAAACCCACACTAAATATTTCTGATTCACATGCTGTAAACACCATGCCAATAAACTACTTCTTTACTGCCCTCACCCAGGGGATTGCACAATATGTGAAATAAAGAAGGGAGATTCAAAGCTGCAGCTAATGATACCAGAAAATTGTAAAAAATTGTTGTAAAAAAATATTACTAAGATTTCTATGCAGTTAAGTCTATGGAAGTACTAGCTAAAATCACTAGATCTAACATACGTGCATTGTCCAAAGTAATTTATAATTTGAGAAGCTCTCTTCAAATTGATTAGAGAACACTTACCAAACATGTCCAGGATTTTACTAACAGCCTCTTGATTTACACTGTAAGTGACTCCACTGGGCCTACAATTACAAAAAAAAAAAGTTTACTCAACAAATATTCCTTATTCCAGTAATTTCTACACAAATAACCAGAATTAAACATTTTCATAATTACATAATACCAGCATAGCATACACACCAAATTTAAGGATATGTCAGACTTCTATTCTAGAACAGTCATGGTTTCTTTACCTTTTCTCTTGTTCACAGTCCCCAAATTCTGTTGCACTCAATTTATTCCTTTTACTTGAAAGGGAAATTTAGCTATAGCCATTTATCTTAACCTATTCACTTCATGAACAGAGGCATAAGGAAGTAGATCAGGTCATGAGCTGCTAACTATGTTCTGTGAAACACTTAAGACACTGCAGGGACTTGTTTTACTGGGGACTTCCATGGTCATACTTTTAAACACAGTAATGAGCTCCACAACACAAATTCATTTGATAACAGAATAACACATAATACAGCAACAGGTGCATTTTAATCTTAGGCCTATAAACCATGAACTGTGTAAAAAGACTCAAATGATTAAGCTTTCAGTTAAATTGCTTTGAGATGAGTTCAGTGCTGAAGTTCCCCAAAACTACCAGTATTCCTGATTATTGCTTACATTGCCTCAAAAGGCTTACTGAAGCACACAGTATTACAAATAAGCCGTGCTGTTCTTTTCTTATCAGTCTTGGAAGGAAAGTTGAAAACCAAAAGGTAAAGGGAATCAGAAGCAGCCTAATAGCGAGTTAATGAATTTTGTTAGGTCCCACAGGAGTCTTTCCACTATGAGGGCATGCCATTTCACTTCCACATCATGTACAGAAAGGAACTACTGGGTCTTCTCCATGACTCCAGTCAACCTCTGGTGCTCAGGCAGTTGGGGTTCTGCTGTTCTACTAGGAGCTCAGACATTAAGAATTGCCACTAAGATTTCTATACACCAGATATCTAACTTTACTTACATTTTCTTCTTCTTCACTGCACCCAGTTGCACAAGAGCTGATAAGGCATTTTTCTGCATGTCAGAAGACAGCGCTTCATAACATTGTGTACTCCCTATAGAGAAGGTAGAAACACAATTAAAATTTTTATAATTTTCAATTAACAGGCTACTCTTGTAAAATCATATTGAGTAACAGCTGTACACACCCTTCTCAAGAAGTTGAAAAACAAAGTTGCGGACTCCGGGTATAAACTGCTTCTCAGTAAATGCTTCTTTCATTTCCTTTGAGAGGTATCTGAAAATTAACTAACATTTTCAAGAAAATGAGCATTCCTTTCTTTTAGATTGTCAGCTTGAAATGAGTTTTAAACAGATGTGTCCTTGTAAGTAATACTATTCCACTTTGAAAAGCATAGGAGAGGAACTCAAAAGGTACCATTGCATAGGGCATCTGAAAGTTTTATTACTGTTTTACAGGTAAGAGAATCCCAATATTAAAATAAGACTCCATATTTCTACAATAGCTACCTTAGACATTAATTTTACATTCTTGTTCTTACAACTAAAACCAGTTAAACTTTTTTAAAGCAATACCTGTTCTGAAGATGAGAAAAAATGGGCACATCAGTACACCTCACACATCAGATCACTAACTACATTCCACTATGTTAAACACCTCCAGTCTCACCAATCTTATACTGACTTAGCTGAGATTTTATCCTTCTGGGTTTGTATGTATTACTTACTACAGGAATGTAAATGTTTAATTTTATTAAAACCTTGGAAAAACCAGAAGAATTTAAAGAGAAATGGGTGGAATTAATGACTCCCATAAAAGCTATCAGATAGGAGATGCAAACTCATTTCCACACCTAGCAGGACAACCCACATAAAATGAATTAAGCAAGAGCTCCTCATAAAAAAGAACAATGAACCTGGTAGCAGCACACTCCCTATGAATCTTATAAATCCACAATGAGCCATCACATCACATAGCAGTTACTGCTTTGGTAAATTGGACAAGTCTGAGCCAAAGGCTAAAATTGGGATCCTTGGGGAAGGGTAGTGTTTAAGATTTATTACTGCTGTTTCTTAACTTTTGCACTTCTCAGCCTATTTACACAGAAGTATCACAGCTCTCTAACTTACCCTACAAAACACAGGAAAAAAAGGAGATCATTTTCTGAAGGACAACATACCTGATAACCTTCCACAAAAGGTCTGAACATAGCTGACAAGAAAGACACTGTACCACTTCCTTTGTCAGTAGGGTAAATCTCCTGTTGACTCGTTTGAATGGCATCACATTTTGTGAGTAGAAAACATCCTTCCTCAAAATCCTGGGCAAGAAATGCATAACTAAAATTCTAACATTTACAGAAGTGCAGCTACCATTTCCCACAAAATCAACAACAGAAACCACAACAGGGCACCACTTTCATTTCTGAACTCAGTTGTCAAGAGACTTGAACCAAAATTTTTCTGTCTCCCAAAAATACCCATATAAAAAGGCAGTGGGAACATGTTCTTAAACACAGCAGTTCCTCAATGCACAACAGACCTTGGCCCAAAGAAAGTGGCTGTAGCTGCTATTGCAACAGCCAGCCTGAGCTCCCTCAGGATTTTGTCAAAACAGGGTCAGGTTGTCCAGTTTAGGGTTTTTTCCTGGGGGTGTTTTTTTTTTATTTACCTATTTTTAAACTAAGGGTTTGCCTTTTTTTCATGTCCAGTGATTGCAATAAATGATAAAACAGATCACTGACCTGCCCTCTACCAAACAGAAAACAAATGGCCAAAAAGTTACAAAGTATGGCAATGTCAAGGTCAAAACCATTTTACTGCCAATATGGGCATAAGGGGGACAGATTACACAAAGGGATGGGACAAGGACATGACAGACAAATGAATAAAGCGGTGAGTGGGTGGCTAAAAGATCCCTTAGCATCACAGCAACTCTCATCTGACTCCAGCAAAGTCAGTCATAGCCAGCCACCTTCCTGCTCCCTGCTACTTTCTGCTATTTCAAGAAAACTGCAAAAGGCAAAAATTGTCAACAAATAAAACAAAAACAAGGCCCAAATCTCATCTGTATAAAAATCGATGGGATTTTAATACATTTGCAAGTCTTGAACATTCTTGTGAAAATTATACTTATCTCTTTTTTAATACAGGAAAGATCATAACTATCACCATCATATATTTGTCCTCAGCATTGATAAAAATAACACGTAATCAGTTTTAAATCCAATTAAAAACTACATATACCAATTTATATTGGGTGTGAGGCTGAACCAGCTTTTTAACTGATAAACTTGTTTTCACCTGCATTTCAAGCAGGCTGGACCAGAGCCAGCTCTGACCCAGCAGGTTTGTGTACAAACTGACAGGGCAAGTCCTGCAGAGACCCAAGGGCTGCCTGCAGTTTTCCCAGCTTGCCTGTATCCAGCTGTGCTAGGGGTGCACACAGGCACACTGAGCCCTGGAATAAGGCAGTGTGCAGGAACAATACTGGCTTTGTCTGACTGATGCCTGCATGGGGCAGGAGGTAAAATGAGGGGAAATTCTTTTCAAGCAAAAAAGGATGCAAGTAAAGCTTCCGAAGACTCTAAGAGGGAAACTATTATGCCATTAGGAAAGCTCTCACTTCAAAAACCTTCACAGGCTGCACCCCTGACAGCATTTACACTTCTTTGAAAAGACTGTTTTAACACAGATTTTCAGATCTGTGCTGGAAGACTGGTAGCTTTATGTGAAAAAGCCAAACTTGTGCTACAGTTAATTTTAATAGTTCAGAAATGGGCAATTTAATTATTTTTATTTTTTTTTACTGGAATGGAGAAAAAATTGCATTGACAACCTTGTCGATTCAGACAATATTTCTCAATCAACATAATGACCCCCTTTGTAGTTCTCCCTCTTACAGATCAAGGTGATATCCCTGTAGGTAAAAAAAGCACGTGTTTAGCAGAGCCCTGGAATCATGCTATTTTAATTGGCTGCATTACTATCACTATTTTTGTATAAGGGATGTTTTTACCTTCAATGAAATGCCAGGAAAGAAGATGAACTCATTAGAAAAAACATCTCTCAAGAAGTTGAAACAGCTGTAGACTTCCTCTGAAAAAAATATTGTAAATGCAAGTGAAGATCCATTTACTCCTTATTTAAGAGACTACCTACTTCAAATAAAATACAGACTTGGCATTTCAAGCATACATACAAAGGCAGAAACCAAACAGAACAGCAAGTACTCAAAGCACTTGATTCAGCTATAAAAAAAAGGAAAGAGCCAGGGCTTGCAGCTTCTCAGAACATGCATTAGATGCCACAATCAAATCCTACAAAAGGATCAAAGGGTAAACAAACAAAAAAAGACAAGCAAAATATCGCCATGCCCTCCCAACACATCCACCTTATCCCAAGCATAACAGTCTCGGATAGCTCCCGCTAGCAGTCACAGGAAGCTGGTGCTCCTCTCCCACCTGATGGCACACGGAGCAAGGCCAGCAGCTTCCCAGAGCCCCAGGGTACCTTTTCTGAAGCTGGGTGCCATCTGCAAGGCGACTGCCACCAGGGCCGGGCGCACGAAGACGTTCAGCAGCTGGTTCCTGTACGTGGCACACATGAGCACAGCCAGCGCATGCCTGAAGACGATTTCCCCTACGGCTCCATCTTCCACTCCCTTGTCATTCAGGACCACGTGGCCATCGACAAGGCCAGCGATGTTGGAATGCAGGGTGAGGCCAGACAGGACTGCTTTTTTGGCACACAGGTTATCTAGGAGGAAAATACAATACTCAGGAAGTTGCAAAAGGGAGCATAACTCTATTGAAACAGCCCAAAATGCATCAGTATTTCAGACACTACACCAAACTTTCAGTTAGAGAGCTGTTCCAATAGAATCCATACCAGGAACTGGCAAACTAGGCATAGTATGACACGGTGAGAACAAATTTCAGACATTTCTATAATTAAAATGCTTTGAATTCTTCCACTTACTAACAACTGCAAATTGTAATTGTTCCTTTCTCTCTGAACAAATATTCTGAGCCTTCAAATGGAAAAAGGATGTATCTGTTTATGGAAACATTCATTAGTAAGGAAACAGAGACTATGCTTCTGCTTAAGCATTTCTGACACTACAAGTTTTGAATCAAGTCTTTTTATAAACTTTTTCATCAATTCTCATACATAAGCAAGGCCTCATCCCAAATTAAATTTATAAAAATTCTTAGCGTAAATATTGTTACATAACATACCTACTCAATGAGAAACATTCCCTGCATCAAACTCGAAACAATTTGACAAGCAAGCAATAAAAACTTCATATTGAACACTAAAATACACTTTATATGTTCACAGCACCACAGGCATTTCAAATCAATATAACCTCTGGCAGAAAAAACCCATCATATTCCTTTCCTTTAATACAGATTTCATGTAGAGTCTCCTTCCATTTTATTTACTCCTTCAACCTACTTCATTCGAGTTTTGCTAAAGCTCCCAAGTTTCTCCGTGCAACAGGAAGCAGAAGTCTGTGCAAGCTAATTTTTACACTTCCTGTTTTGAATATAGAATTTTGCAAATGTTCTGCCTGTAATGACCAACCAGCACGACAAGGGCAGAAACAACCAGCTGTTTGGAGACCAAAGAATGGAGAGCGTACATGCAGTTGCTGGCATCAGCAAATTGAACTTTAAAATGTATTTCTTCTTTCAAACTGACAATTCAAACCAAAACAACAAACCCAATATGCAACTGATGTCTCGAGCACCAACAAAATCCACTTAGCTGTTGTCACTCCTCCATTTCATTACCATGCCTATTTGCTATTCCCTGACTACATGACAACTCTACTAAAGTAAATGCTTACTAACTGTTGCTAAGAAAATAAACAAAATAAATAAGCAAATCTGGATGTGGTATGTTTTTCAGTTTACTGTGTAGTAAGATTCTAAATGTTTAAGTATTGCCATGAAATTCTTGCTTTTACCAGTCTGGCAGAAGCAGACCTTGCCTGCATTCCCTGTAGTGCTGATCCCTGAAAGAAGCGGTTCTTTTTTTTCCAGAGGCAACAGAGTCCTTTTATACCAGTAGCCTGCCCCTATTTCTTTATTGTAGTAATGAGAGGGATCCGTGATTATACACAGGACTACAAAAGCAAAGATCCTTGGCTTAAGTCTACCTACAGCAGAAAGGTAAATGCACTTGCATTGCACAATGCTGTTCTTTGCTAGCTTTACCACTTACATCCCGAGGCTCTAAAATTGCCTGTGTCACTCTGGCTCACAGAGAGAAGTTTCAAACAAAGCCTGAAAGCACAATCAACCTTCCAGCAGACAATATATATACACTATACATATATATATATATATGGGGGTGTGTATATAAGTATATAAATAAAACCACCAAAGAAGCCTTCTCTTCAAAAGAGAAGAGATAAAATGGAGATAAAATGAAATTTAAAAATAAACAGACAATTGAAAGTTTTGATTTCCTCCACCCATTTGTTTCTGCTAGTTCTTTGCACCAGTAACAACTTACACTGTAGTCAGTACCAAGCAGGAAATGTAGCATTACACGGAGTTAAGTGGTGCAGATCAGACAACTGCCTGTGACCTACACACAGTTCAGAAAGACAGACACTACACAAATCGTAGTACTCTGACAAAGTACCTTATAATTTCCCTCTCACATGATAATTTCCTTCCCTTCATGATACAACATTAAAATGTCTGCTCTGTTTCCACCTGTTTTTCGAAGTATTATCTTCAACAGGTTAAGTCAAAACCTGTCAGATTTCAGCATGATTTTTAGCACATCCTAAAATACATTTATAACTCAAAGAATTCTGTAAAGCTGTTACCATACATTGCTTCCATAGAAATATAATTTATCTTTCATAAGCAACAAGAGGAACAGAAATAACACTTTCTTTGCGTACCAGGCCATTCAATGAATCCTCCAAAAGTCTGTGTTAAGCCTTTAAGCCACAGAGTCTTTTCTATCAGAAGCTCAAATTCCATAGCTGGCAAATTCTGGAGCAGGACAGCAGCAACTAGCACCCATGGGCTCAAAACCATGTTTTCTATTTGCAGGAGCTCCATTTTATAAGCTACGTCACTGACAAATTCTTGGATATCCTCAGATGGCTTTTGGGGAAGATGCCTGAAAAAAACAGTGCAATTTAAGGTAAAGAGCTCAAAAAGTCTAATAGAAATAACACCCCTCTTTATTTCTTTCATATTGTTCCCAGATCTGTAACTTTACAGCATCTATCATCTGCAGGGTGATTCTATGTGCTATGTAAAACAGAAGTATTGAGCAAAGCATCAGTAGCTGCTTGACAGTACCTGAAGCACAGACCTCTGTACTGATGCTGTATATTTGCTGTCTTCAAACAAAATTCAAAAGCATTATGTTTTACAGAAAAAACAGCAAAAGCAACACAATCCAGTCACAGCTACAGCTCTCCCTGACATACAGTCACTTAACAGCTTGCAGGAATAATGCAAGAAGTGGGAGGAAGGTGAAAATTTTAAGTGGCAAAAGCACCACATTCTCAGGAATCAGAGTTTTGCCTGGTTCATGCATCAGCATTAAATTTTAAAGCGGCGTCTTCTCAACACAGGGAAAGCCACAAGGAACAATTCATTTCAGAAACACCCAGTCACAAGCACAATAAGGGTCTGCTCAGACCAAACAGATTCAGCAGTTTGAACAGTCAGTTGGAGGGAGGTGAGAGAAGATGAAAACAAAGTACAAGAGAACGTCTTAATTAGTTCACATAGGTGTAGACTAAACCAATGTTTTTCCTGTGCATACACCATGGAAAGATGCAGTACCTGGGAACCAAATTGTATGGGCACCGATTGATCCTCCCAGATGCCAAGGTTCTAAGAGATACTGGCTGGCCAACGTAGATATGTATGGTACCAAAATTGTCACTGAGGATTCTCCTGGCTTTTAACAACCCCTATGAAATGAGAAGAGGAAAACTTAAATTCTGGTGCTACAGGGTGTGTATACGTCCACTTATGTTGTGTTCTTAAGGAATTTACATACAGATGTAGATTCTTTGGGCTTTGGGACTCCTAGGAGTTCATATGCATAGAGAGATTCTTCTAATATCCTCTCATAGCTGATGCTGATGGGAACAAGGTATGTGTCAAAGACTTCACGTTTGAAAAAGGGTTCCATCACAATGCTGAGAAGACCTGCCAATTGGGAAAAAAACATTAATCACCTGTCTCTTTCAAAGAGGGAAAAGCCACTGCAATTTAACTTTGAAAAGGATATCTTTGTATTTTAGAAACTGCTAATAGGTGTGCACTGTGCCTGTTCTCTCTTCAAGCAAGCAGAAGCAAAAGACATTGCCCAAGCCTTAAAACAGAGGGCAAATGGAAGCAACACTCTTGGACAGCTGTTTGTGGTTTTTTTTCAGCAGCACTGCTCTGTGCTTGTACAGCATCTTCCTTCTAAAGATTCCCTGTTACTTTTACAGTTAGAACCACAATATCTCCCTGCTGGCCAGCGGATGCCTATTGTCTAGGAAGAAAATGGTGAAGAGTTATTGAATTTAGCACACAATGGGGCAAAGGGAACAAAAGCAGCAGAGTGCAAGTGAAGTGCATTGCTGTTCTTTGTATGTCCTTGGAACCCAGCCATGGTGTTTTCCATACTCTGACAGACTTCCCCAATTTCCCTCCACATTAACATCCCTTCCTATCCAAAGAACTTACAAAGCACATAGCCACCAATGAAAACACTAATAATATTAGAAGTTCCAAATCTTAAATAAACATACCAAATTTTGGAGTCAGAGTCTTGGCAGTGCGGCTTCTAGTCCCCTCAAGGAAAAATTCAATTGGTGCATAGCCACTCTTCAAAAGTAAAACATACAAACAAAATCTAGTCAGAAAACATATTTCTTCTTTATTGCCCACAAATACTTTTAAGTACTTCAAATGTAAGTAAGTTGGTTTTTATAATGAAAGACAAACATATCTAACGTCAGTCATCTGTAAGCCTACATTCATCCATTGTATTTTCCACACCAGATAGTTTAATTAATGAAAATATTGTGTCTGTCACAAGATATGGGCACACAATCCAAAGCAACTGATGAGCAGTAATTTGTTTATCACTTACTGAAGTGTGTAATAATAATAGAGTGCACACATGGTCTTCACCTACAGCAAATCTGAGGTAAAAAGCACTTACTCAGACTCAGATAACCATGAAGACTTTCAGTCACACAGCCAAGATATCCTGCATATCTCACAAGAATTGTTCCAACAGAGTATTTCTTAAGTATATATTCTGAGATCTCAGCAAGTTATTTACCCTTAACATGGTTTTTACGTATTCAGCAAACACTGCCCAGTAGAGTTTGTTCCCACCGAAGGAACGTCGCATAAAAAAGGCACCTGCCCTTCGTAGCAGCTCACCGACTATTTTCATTCCTAGGAAATCTGAAAAACAATCAAAGAAAAAACAAAACCACACACACAAAATTTACTGATTAATATCAGCCAGCAGAATCAACCATAAAATTTCTATCACACTGATTACCAGAATACAGAAGATCTCTTTCAAGGATTCCTTTGTTGCCAATACATTTCTTTGCTTTCAAATTGTCTAGCAAGACTTATACAGACAAGAATGGCATATTATAATATGTTTTCCAATTTTTTTAAGCTGCATTCACTTAGAGAGCAATTTATTTTCATCATTTAGATGGTCAAAGTTCAGCCATAATAAAGACTAAGTTTCTCAAGTACATTGTCTCACTCATCTTTAGAAAAAAGCAGCTCCTACTGAACATATTCCAGAAGACACAGAAATTAGGCAGCCAATTAAACTGCATTAGACCATCTATGATCCTGACTCATCATTCTGGGCAATGTGCACCAAACCAGCTAAAATTATTTTTTAGTTTTTCAGTTTTAAGCAATGATAGTCAATGCTTAACTTGTCAAAAACAGGAAAAAACACTTAATGTTAACAAGGTTCTTATGGAAGCATTTAAAACAAGTCCACACATCAGCTGGCAACGTGCCATTCCAACGTCCTTGCCACCTCAATCCATGAAATACTGGAGAACAAATATTCACTCAGTTAAATAAATTCATATTTCTAGTTGCAACACTGACAATGACTGCCCTGAAGATGTCACAGGTGCCAGAAACATCATCCCAACACCAGCTAGATTCCTGCTAATGAACTGTATGAGGATGTACTGGCAACTGTTTACCTTCCCTTAGCTAATCCCTACAGATCTCTCTGTATGCTTGAAGCCAAGAGATAACTAAGAAAGCAAAGGCACTTACACCACCTATATCAGGAGAGTCTCTCCACTCAGCACAAGTTCTGATTTGAGAGTGACTTTGTAAACAACATCCTGTGAACCTCTAACATGACATGCAGTTATGAAATACAACTACAACAACAGAGAACTGTGTTTTCTCCAGAGGAATTCAAAATTATACACATGTGCAGGCAGCATCAAGCTAAAAGCCCCTAATTCTTTAGGAGAACTTTGACCCTGAAGCACTCAAAGCATTCAAAAAATGTTAATCATTTAAAAAAATCCTTGTAAGCTAAACTAGTAGTATCTTAAGATACTATTGTGAGGTCCAAAACTCAAAAATGCTCTAATCCAAGTCAGCAAAGGATTACACCGATACCTATAACAACATGTGAGCAGATTCTGAACAATACACAACAGGCAAACTGCAACACCTTGATCAAAGCAGCTGTGAAACATGGACTTGTGAATCTAACCTGCATCACCCAGATGCAGCAAACTCAAAGACCAGGGAAATCTCATCTTCCAGAGCAAGAACGTTCTCAAAGCTTTTATTAGTCTTGCTAACTTCTTGATTGGAAAAGCAGACTACAGTAAAGCAGAAAGTTCCAATATCTCTGCTAGGTTACCTTACCTGTGCATGGAAAGGTAACAGTGCTGCACCAGACCTGAGTGGTTTTCTGCCTGCTTAGAAGGCCTGTTTGATACTCCTGACTTCCAAGATCAGGTTTCTAAGTTAAGCGTTGACAGCATCCATATTATCAAAAATACATTAATTTGGAAGACACTGTTCAAGTCCTCAAGAATTGCTTCCTACAAATATACTGGCTTTATCTGCTTTACGACTAAGTATGCCCAAAATCCTGACCTCTAATATGCCATATCATTTCCCTGCCAGCTCTGTTCTCAGCGTGCCACAAAGTTCTGCCAATACTTCAAAGGAATCAGTCACATCAGAAATAAACATGAGGTACTTTGTCTGGCTGCTGTGACTCCACTTTAAACTGTATGAAGTATCACAAAAAGTTCTGCACCCACAGTAGCAGCTGGGCAAGTTCTTGCCTGTTACCAGGCTATGAAAGCAAATAAAAGTATTCTTCACAACCCTTATCTATGCCCCAGCCTCAGGTCTATAGATGGGCTACTTCTGAGTGAACTTGCTGAGAAAATATTCACCTTTGACAGGACTCAGCACCAATGAGAAGCTTTCAGACACTATAAGCAACTTACCCAAGGAGGATTTAACAAGATATATTTGGAGCAGAAGTTCCACAACTACTTATAGCTGCACAACTACTTATAGCTGCAGCTACCAGAGAATGCTACCAATTCTCTGA
>NW_005054348.1:4686525-4693259 GCF_000277835.1 Geospiza fortis | reverse complement strand
CAATGACAGGCAAGGCCAAGTCATAGGTGTATAGCAAATAAGACAGCATCAAAAAGTCTACGTAGCTTCGGTGGCTGGGCAGCAGCACCACAGGATGCTCCTGAATGGCGTGTTGCAACTGAAAAAGAACAGCGCAAACAATATTGTCCCAATATTTACTGACTGTTGAAATTTACAAATAAAGACTTGCATAGGGCTTAAGGCAAACAAAACCCCATTTGCTTGAGGGTTGTTCCTCTGTCCACACAATCAATACCTCTTTCAGCACAGAACCCACTGGAAATTTGGAGCAGCTGTTTCCAGACTAGCAACCTGAGGCTCACAAGCATCACAGGACTCAAAAATAGGGGCACCCCGTCATGGGATAGTCTAATTCCAGCCCCTTTTGATGGGGATGGGAAACCAAATAGGGGCTATTAGGACTGACATTGCTGACTTCCAGGGAATGTACTGCACCCTCCAGAGCAGCAATATCCTGAAATGAAATAGGGGGACAATGGTTCCCAGAAACTGAGGAAAACCTAAAGCATCTCGTGCCTCAGAGGTGCAGAGTGTTTCACCACACTTAGCTGTATGAGGGTTTTGCTGAACAGCCATGTAA
Organism: Geospiza fortis; assembly: GCF_000277835.1. Lineage (NCBI taxonomy): Eukaryota > Metazoa > Chordata > Aves > Passeriformes > Thraupidae > Geospiza > Geospiza fortis. The sequence continues at coordinate 4,692,658 of NW_005054348.1, read as the reverse complement.
TACTATATTATGAACCCCAATTCAGCTAAATGCATTATTATTTTATAATATGAGATAGAAAACATTCTCTCAGTGGCTGATCTAACATACTTACAGGTACATGGTATTCCTTATTATAGGAAACATTTGGAAAATATACAAAAAATCCTGACAGCTGTTTGCCTCTAAAATACTTGCATATCATGTGTCTTTCCTCCCACATTTACTAAGAAATGCACTAATAAACAAAAGTGAGTGCAGTCTTTTTTTTTTTAGAAGGTATTTTTCACATTTGTTATTTGTGATTAGAGCTCTTGTCCAAGCAACTGGTCTAAAAATATTTTAACCTTTTCCTCCCACCAGTACTCACTCTCTGCATTCCTTCTTCATTCACACAAACTCTCTGGAAAAGCTGTTTAAATATTTTGCTCAGAGTGAAGGCAAAAAATCTGACAGCTCCTAGTTGCATACGGTGGCCCATCTCATCCAGGATTTCCGTGGCTTCTTCTTGAATAATATCAGGGGATTCTCCCATTTCTTTTGCTAACTAAGGAGAAACAAAACAGCAGTGACAAATTGTTCACTTCTCCTTGCCCATGCACATTGTTCTAATGTGCCACAGCTACTATGGGAGAACTACTGCAATACTCCACAAGATTTTGTTTTATGTGATAAGTGTGGATCTAACCATACAGAATCTGTTTGGTGCCAGCCAACAAAGCCAAGCTAAAGCTGCTTAAAAACCAAAATAAAGTTGGATGTCAATGGCGGGGGGAGGATGTACAACAATCCTCCCCCCAAACACAAAATCCTTCCCTCATACGAATATTTTAACTTACAGCATATACAGAAGATATTTAAGTTCAAAGAATATTTCCTATATTATCAGTCTGAAGAAGACTGTGCATTTTTCGTTCAATAGTAAAATGAAGCCTATGTTTGTAGAGAGAGTCAAAATGTAAATATTTTAAGTGCATTTGGGTTAGAGTTTACAAAGAACCTCAGCGTATCACACTTCCATTTCTTTGTGATGCACTCCTTTGGCAATGGAGAGCTGAATTGCATACAAAGCACTGTCTCTACCAACTGTGCATATCAATGATCTTTCTTCTGTTGCCATGCACATTCCCTTTTGAAGTTCCTTGAAACAGACTTAAATAATGGCCATTCCTCCAATTTGGTATTTGAATCTAGAAATATTTAATTGAAAAGTTAAGCCTTTTACCATTATGGAATAAGGAACATGACTTTTGTTCAACATACAGGAGGAAAGGAAAGGAATGGCAGAAGAAGAAGCCTCGAAAAAAAGCACATCTCCGTTTGGAAGCCAGTGCTGCTCACTTATTATTTCCATTTCGTGACATATGAGAAAATCCTTCTCCTCCAATCTACTCCATATACCTTACTATCACATCTACTAGGTCAAATGTGTTTTCTTAAATGCATTACCCATTATCCTACATATTTCACATGTAGTTTAAACTGATTATTTTAGCCACTAAAGGAAGCCAAAAACTGCTTTCACTTAAGCCTGAGAAAATCAGTCTTGCTTAGAAAGCCAAAAAATTCCTCTTATTCATCAGGAAGAGATTGTGTTCTCATCCACCAGCAAAAGGCTTACCATATAGTTCACTTGTATGATTTAAGGGCAAACCCACTATGGAACTAAGAACTTCCCAAAATCAGAAAGCAAAATCCCAGACCAGTCACATATAGAAAGCTAAAACAAACAAATGACCTTAACTTCCCACACTGAACTTTAGTAACCACAACAATTTGGCACAAGAACAAATTCGAGTACGCCTGTGTAAAGCTGTGCAAACCCTGCCCAGGCAGGAGGGACCCTCATCGTAGAGGGCTGGGCACATTGCCCAGGACACTCTCAGCTAGAAACTTCCAGCAACCTCTAGTGCAAAACTGGGAACTAGGCTGCAATGGCAGGTCTGCTAACTCCCCTCAACCACTTGATGCAGCCAGAAAATATTCATCAAAACAATTTCCTATCAAGAAAGTACTTTAGAAGAAAACATCACACAAACGTCTTTCTATCAAGTCCTCTGTAAAGTATTTTCTTTCAGTAAATTTTTAGAGTCTCTGGAGTTGAAAGATTTTTTTGGCTTTTTAGCAGTCCATAGTGGAAACAGAACTACTTTGTGGTGTAGAGTGACATACTTTACTTTGTCACATTATAACACATTTTGATGTATCACAGGTAATACTAGCCATTAAAAGAAGCAAATAGAAAAAAAATTACAGCAGCCTGTCACTCAGGACTAACCAAAACACCTCAGGTATTTCTACACACTTGCAATTATTTTTTATGGCTACTGAAATTAGTTTATGCTGCTAATTAACACACACACGTATTTCAGGTATCTAAAGACAGTACAAAGTATCAGCCAGCCTAACCATAAAATACTTTATTTGTTATAAAGTAGTAGCTGCCTTTCATGTTAGAACAAAAAATATGGTTACATCTTTAACAGTATTTCTAATTCAAAGAATTATCTGTGATATAGAACTCTCATTTTAGTGAAAGTAGCACTTAGGACTTGTTCATAAATGCATCATTAACCTATACAATTCCTACAAAACACCCCCAAAGTACAAAAACATCTGCTAGGAAGGAGAGTGCTAGTGTCTTTCACAATGTTGTTCTGTGGTGAGAACAGTGGAGTATGAGGAGAAAGAGAAAAATGAAGTAGTCAGGCACACTGGATAAATTAATGATGAAGTGTTGTAGATGCAAAATCAAAACACTGTTTCATCAACCTGAGAGTTTTAGTGGCAACTCCAGTTGTTTTTTTTCCTGCCAAAAGAGTTATTAATTTACTGGACCATCTTCCAAACTACAATTACCATTTTAACAAGGTCAGCAACAATCTCTTTTTCCCTGCTGCCACACAAAGCTTGGCTGTGTTCAATCCACCTCATCTTGGAGCTCATTGTCCAGACTCACCTGCTTGATAACATACTGAACCTGCTCTGAGTGGAGAACAGCACTTTTGATAGCATTTGGCTTGCAAGGTGAAAGTCCCTTGTAGATCACCGGGGTGTAACATTTCATGGCGTATCTCAAGTCACTGGACAACCGTCTTTCCTCCAAGATATCCTCAAACTCATCTCTTTTCTTTGATGTGAGCTCTTTCTGCTAGGAACATACAAATGAAGAATGAGACACTGTCTCAAGCTATTTGGTGACCTGCTTGGCAACAGCGCCACAATAATGGTACGCGCTACTTCTGCAACATTTGGGGTTTCTTCTTAGCTTTCAATAATATCTGCATGCTATACTCTGTGACTGCAGGAACCAATACCACCTGCTTGCAAGAGTGATCCAGAAAGAAACTAAAAAGCAAAATAAACAAACAAACAAACACACACACACCCTCCCCCCCCCAAAAAAAACCCTCACCCTAATTCCTTTCAATTGCAAAGATCCCCAAATCACTCTATGCCATGTTACTTAATTCTTCCTCCCCCTCCCCAAAAAACCCTTACCCTAATCCCTTCAACTGCAAAGATCTTCAAATCACCCTATGCCATGTTACTTAATTCCACACAACAGAAACTGAGAGAAGACATGGGCTTTTAAAGCTGAAGTGCCTTGCCTCCAGCCTCTCCGTAATTAATAGGTATTAACTAAAAGACTTTTGATTCCAACTCTCACAGCTTCATTAAGACAATACCATGATTCACAATATAAAAACCCCAATCATCAACATAGAGAAAATAATCCCTGCTACTTAAAAGCTGCATCTGGGGCCTTGGTGACTTGTAGCTTTCACACAGCTTGGATGTAAGGTACATGAAACATTACCAGGCAAGAACAAATAAAAAAAACCCAAATCACCTCACTGTCAGCCACATGAATGCAATATGGTGCACACGTAGGTAAAAAGAGAGCACGGCCCCTGAGTAATCAGTACCACTGCTAAGCAGGAAATCCCCAGGGCATCAAGAACTAATTGTGGATCCATCCTGCTGCAAAACATTCAGACAAAACTCTTCCCTTTGAGCCAGTAGACCCTTGTGCTGGAGAGAGATGTCTCCTATTATCTCCTGTATCACTACAGTATGTATGAATGACCCTTCAGTCTTCCCAAGAGTGAAACTGTATTTCTCCAAGCTTCAAACCAGCAGCAACAGTCACCAGGTAAGTAAGACAACTGGAGTAAGCCTCTGTTAAACAAAAAAGTATTAGTTATGACCAAGCATATTTATTAGAAGATATTAAAAATAAAAATGCTTATGTCTTCCTCCACAGTTCCACTTGAAGGGTAGCACTGGCAATCTTCCCATTCATTCCACCTCCCCTTTCTATATCTGACCCGTGCAGAACCAAACTGATAATGAAGGACAAAACATAGTTCACGAGCTCCTTCAGTGACCTTTTCTGGTGCTGAGTGGAAAGCCTGGCCAGCAAACACACAGGGGAACACCAGCAACAGATAAGGAAAATGCCCAGCAGTGGCAGCTGGGTTTTCAACCTTGGGAGAGGGAGTCGGGTTTCGCTGCCAGCCAGCCAACCAGAGCCACATCAGCAACACTGTCAGAGCAGCTGACATTTGCCGAGAGCAAACCTTTAGCTCCTGTCCATTCATCACCACAAGGTAATTCGGTAGAACAAAACAAAACAACTCAAATCAGGAATATCTCCACTTAAGAATGACAAAAAATCCTTCAAAGCCTCATCTGTATCAAAAGTCAATTTTGTTTTATTGGAGGACACAAATCCCACTATAATGTTTGACCTTCTCAAGTTCTTTTACCCACACAGGACAGGCAAATTTCGAGACCATCCCTCTGCTATAATTGCATTTAGTAGATTGTATAACTTTTCTTCCCACAGCTGCAGTTTAGAGAATTACCTCACAGTAACTGCAGAACAAACTCAACAGGGACTTTCAAAACAATCCCATACAGGTATTAAAACTTTTAGGGTTTTTTGTCCTGTATGATTTAGCATTACAGCTTTCAACCTCTCTTCTTTCACAGCTTTCAATTGGTTAGTATTTTGCAAGAGCTGAGTAAGCTAAGATCTGTTAAGATGACTGCAAATAGTTTCTATCAGCCATCTGTTGCTGTTGACACCTTATATCAAACCCCTTGATTAAAATAAAACAAAAATAAATCCCTTATGTTGCATAATGGCAAAAAAAGCTCAGAATAGTAGCAGAAAATGACTCTAAGTATCACCTACTCAGATCAGTATGTGACAAGTCATTGCTCAGAACATCTAAGCAATGTTTATGTCAGTTACAAAAAGTTAAAATCCTGCAATCTACAACTACATGAAATCCAGACAAAGAAAGGCAGCACTCAGCACAAGCATGATCAGCCACATCAGCAGTCACCACACTGCTACAGCTGCTCCCCAGCACAACTCCGGTGAGCAGAGTTTTGCTATGGCCATGGCCCATTGAAAAATCACCTCTCTGCCTCTGCTCTTCGTCTGAGGTCTTCAGACTTATGTGCAACTGAATTCTCTCCATGGCAATAGTAATTTTCACACCCTGTTCTGAAGGAGCGCTGAGGGAGCCAAACCAAACACTTTACCAAACACTAAAGATCTGCAACTGTGCTTTTACACATTACAGCCAAGCTGTTGTTCCAGCTTCAATTGCCAGCCGGTAGAGAACACACTTGGAAAATACACTGTTGGAAACCCGGACATCAGAAGATTCAGTGACACGCACTGTTACTGTGACAGTGGTGAAGTGTGGAAGCAAACAGCAGGAGCCTGGAACTCCTCTGCTTCCATATAACTAAGATAAGCAATGTAACGATGCCCTTGGGATACCAGCACACAGACAAGACACAGAAGAGAAGTTCGGGAATCTCTGCCGAAACAAGGAGCAGTTTCCCTCTCTCCCTAGTCCCCTCCTCCAAACGCTAGGACAGAGGTGGGGTTTAGCACCCCACACCTAAACCTCCTTGTCTGAGGCTGGCGAAGGAGCTGCGGGGAACGAACAAGGTCAATAAAGTAATTTTCACTGTGTAACACGGGAAAACCCGCTTCGGCCGCTCCGTGCCCGCGACAACCTCCCAGCGCGGAGTTCCCTATGGCTGGCAGGACCGGTTGCTGCGGGCTGAAGCACTGCGGAGCGCCCGGTGCCCGGACCCCTGCCCCCGCAGAGACCAGACTCCGGGA
>NW_005054348.1:4651476-4685349 GCF_000277835.1 Geospiza fortis | reverse complement strand
GGCGGGGGGCGCTCCAGCCCCGTGCCGTGCCTGGGTCCGTCCCTCTTGTGGTGCCGGGAAATCCGGATGGTTTGGCCATCCGCGTGCTCAGCTCCATGGCATCTGGTCCTGCTGATTCCCGGTGGGGCTGCTGGAAACAGGGGCAGGATGAAGCAGGGGAGGGGGCAGGACTTGAAGATCAATTTTTTTCAATTTCAGGTCTCTGTCTAAGAATCCTGTGTTTGAAATAGGCGCATTTCAGCAAACTAAATTGATTTGCTGACAGGCCTGGTGTTGCGGCAAGAAGTGAAAGAGATGGAAGGCTAAGCCTCTAGGTTACTTCAGTGCCCAGGAGTTTTGTGTGCTGCTCTGTTCCTGTCAGTAGGTGTGGATGTGAGGTGCTTCTCTTCTCAAAACTTGCTTCTCTTCTCTGGCATTACAACAGCACTGGGCCATTGACAAGCAGCATTTGTTCTTGGAGGATCGATGTTGGGTAGTCAGTAGGAGAAGGCATGACAGCGTTAGGTACCAGTCCTCTGGTTAGGTTTCTCGCCACTAAACTGCTTTGCGCTGCCAAAACCTGTAGCTGAGTTCCTTCAGCAGGGAGGTCTGGATAGGTTTGGCTGGAAGCTGAGCTGAGGGGTTGATTGGTCTCCAGATTTTACAGCTTCTCTGGTTGTTTTCCTTGAGTTGTCTTTATGGCCATAACATAAGAAGCCCATTCTAAAATAAGCTCTGGTGGGCCAACATATGGCTGTCTTGAGTTCAGGGAGACTTACTGATCTTGGGAATTTGATTGCTTGGAACTGGGGACTTCAAGAGACTCAAGCAGTTGTTTGAATCCATAAACTTTTGTGCTTTTTCCAGCATGTTTTCCTGGAAAAATTTTCTTATGTTTTTGTAGCTGGAGTTTTTTTACCAGAAAATACTGGTGTTATGCTTGTTAGCAAAATGCTCTGAAGGTAACAAGGTGTATTTGTGGTTGAAATTGCAATTCTGTATAGAAGCCTTTGCAGAGCTGAAAGGAGTTTGGCTGTGGTGGATGCAGAGGGAAGCCCTGGTGTAACCCTTGGGCCTGAACCTGTGACTTACTGTGCCCTGAGGTCCTGCAGAGTGAAAAGGAAATGCATGAACTGTATTTCAGTTCAGCTGTAATGCTTATGTAGTACTCCTGTTTCCTCTGAGCGGATTGTACGTTTGGGAGCAAACAGGGAAGGTGAACAGGGTAATCTCTTGAACAGATGGCAGTTTGCCTGCCTGCATCAGCATGCTTGGGAGTGGGCAGAGCTTCCACTCAAGAGAGGTGCCTTAGTACATCCTCCCTGAAATCAGAAAGCAGACGGTCTAAGACAATCCTGTGAGATTTGTACCTGCTCCACAGTGTCCCATGTGGGACACTCCTGTAACAAGCAAGCATGGAACTCTCTCCCTGGGGATTTTGTGCTTCTTTTTCTTTCTAGGAGATAGTGTGTTCCCCCTGGAGAGTGCCCCTCCAAACTGAGAACTGCTGATGGAAGGTGTCTGCATAAATTGTGGAGTAGAGAAGATGTACTTTTATCTGAGCTCGTTTTGAGCCAGTCCTTTCTTCAGCCTGTGCTAAGTGGGTTCTGCCATTGCTGACAGTGCCCTTTGGAGCTGTTTCTCTGGCATTAGTGAAGCTGGATATGGACACTAATATATGTCCATGCAGTTTGGAATTAAGCTTGTTCTACATATTGCCCCAGCTGTGAGTACATGCACTGTTACCAGTCAGTGCACTGTCTCAAACAAAATGACAGTGAGCTAAAATGAATGAGCTGTCCTACATTGGGTGTTTGGTATGGGTTTGGAAATGGACATATGAGTGATACGTAGCTCACATGTGGCAGTTTTTCTCTTACTTACCTACAAAAATGCCGTTGAAACTGTCTCTTTTTAAAGATCCTGGTAATAAAGCTAGAAAAAAATGCTGCTGGAAACCTGTGTATTATTCCATACAACTGACTTTACATTTCACTGCTTTTCAGAAAGCTGTCCTAGTCAGCATTTAAACTGGTGTTACTTGTCATATTAATTTGAAATGTTTTGTTTTGTTTATAGACCCAAATAGTGAATGAAGAGAAAAATGCAGTCAGACAAGAATTTAACTTTGAAAAGGTAAGTCAGTAGCATCAGACTAATGTCACTAGTTTAGTGTATAGTTATGTGTACACGTATACTTCAGAGAGCTACGGTGGGACTGATGGGAAACCTTTCCAGAAATGGCTAGGTGAGGATTGTGGGTGAGGATTTCCTAATAGGAAATCTCTCTTGTAGGTGAGGATTTCCTAATAGGTAATTCTGGCTACATTCCACACCGAAGGAGGAACAGGCTGGCAGCGCTCAGCTGCTCCATGTGGAGAGAGGTGTGTAATTTCATGGCCTTTCTTTCTGATCTTCCAACGAGAATTTGAGGGGGATGTGTAAAGGTGCTTGAATTCCCATAATATTTACCGTAGTTCTTTCTGCCCTGTGGTGTTAAATCTCTGACATCTCATGTGGGAAGGAAAAGAAAGTGTATTTGCATCTGTTTTTGAAACAACAAATAGCTTTTTCCATTTGTCTTTTTATTCTCATCTGTTCTTACATGAACATAACTAGCATTGGCCACCTTAGCTACTAATTTGTTTACAGATCTGTGCAAGTTGTTTTGTGTGCCTATTCGCTGCTCAGGGATGTGTTATGATCCCGTGCAATCTCTCTCTGGAGATTCTGCATGGAGCTTTGTACTGCTAAGAAGGGTGGAGATTTAATCACTGATTTAAAAAAGATTATGGATTCATTAGTGGTTTTGCCAAGGTATGCTTGTGTAGTGTTAACTACACCTATGTGTGTAGTCAAACCACCATCTGCCCGTCCATGTTTCTCAGTGACTAAGTGCTCATCTTTTACATGGAAGAAATCCATTCTGTGTGTCACTTTTTGTGAAATGAGGAGAACTGAAAATTGTCCCCCTGACAGTCCTCACCATCCAGAGATTAGTTGGACAGTGGTTAACTGCTCTGCAGTGTAGCTCTGAACTCAGTTTTATTTTATAGCACGCCAATTTCCAGTATTAGCCAGGATTTCCTCAGGAGTATGACTTCATTGAACTCTGCCAGGCATTGCTTTACAACAGGTTGGACATTATGAAATGCCTGCAATTTTCTGTAATGTTCTAGGCTCGCCTGGAAGTGCACAAGTTTGGAATCACTGGCTACAAGAAGCAGGAGCAACGTGTTTGGGAACAGGAGCGTGCTGTCATGCTGGGAGCCAAGGTAATTGTCCCTTGGTTTGTGCTGGAGGTCACCCAGCTGTTACAATGCAGAAAAGCAGTAAAGAACATGAGGGGCTTTGGTATTACTCCTTTAAAACACAAAATCCCCTGCCCTGACCCTTCTCCCACTTCACCCTTACTTTTACGTCATCTGTTCTGTCTTGTCTGTTTTTTGTAGATGATTAGAAAATCAGTGTGGTTGTGTTATCAGGAAAGTATTACAGATGAAATATGACTGATCAGGCTGAAAAGCAGCATTTAATAATTTTTAATCAGGCCATTCGAAAATAAATAGTTGGAGAGTGGGGCTCACTTTTTAAATCATCATTCTCACAGACAGATAAAGATGGAGAAAAGTTTTTAGTTCATCATAACTAGTGTAAAAGAAAAATAATATTTTAGGTGTTTTTTAGGAAGTGGGTTGGGTTTTTTTGCTCAGAGTGTGTATGTAAACCTTGTAGGACTGATAACAGAACAAAATTGTCTCTCTCTGCTGTCCTCACCAAGAAAGAAACAATTTGTGAGTACCTGTTGTCTCTTAAGTCCAATCCTCTCACGCAAAAGGAAATAAGCATTTCTAATGTTTTACCACCACCATGTGAAAAATGCTGTCTGTACAAGTGTGTGAATAATTTTTGAACCTATTTGAAAATTTAATCAGCAGTATCCCTCCCAATCTTTGTTGCAGCCCCCCAAAAAGGCACATATGAACTACAGGACTTACCAAGAGAAACTGAAAGAGAAAAAAGCAGTGAAAGATGCTGATAAGGAAAAGGTTTGTATGAAATTTTCTGTAGAAAAAGGTAGCATGTAGGAGCCAGCCCTCTTTAAAAGAGTCTGACAGATAATAACACCTCAGGTGCAGGAGTGCCTGAGCTTGACACCTGCTGCTCCCTGTGGATTCGGCTCCTGGCTCCTACAGGATTAATCTCATTGGTAAAAGCTGGTTGTGTGCAGTATGAAGACACAGAGTTAGGCTTCTGTTGTGGTTGATTTCACTGCCTCACCCTTCCAAGCTGATAGACTGATGACACAAAATCAGCAGTGGGGTTTTGTTTATCCTTTCCTCTTAAGAGGAAACAGAATGGTCCCCAATTAAAGTTTGTTGCATGTTTTCTGACCATAGAGAGCCGGATCTTCAACTGCTTTTTTATCAGCACAATTCCATCTAGGATCCTACTCATTATTTAAAGCAAGGGTGAGGCTTCTGTTGCATCCATCCTCTAGCACAGCCCATCTGGCTCTAAGCCTACTCTCTGCCTTCCTATGGAGCCTTCCCATGTAGGTGGGAGCAGGCTGGTGGGGCTGGTAATTGCTCTATCAGCCGTTTTCCTGCCACCCTCTTCCCCAGGGACCTACTTCTCCTGCTCTGTCATGTGGCTCAAAGTGCATGACCAGTCACAGCTGAACCTGTTATTTGACAGCTGTCCTCAGCTGGGTGACAGGACTCACCTGCCTGGTAGCAAGGCCATCTTCTGACCTTGGGATCTGTCACATGTCCGAGAAGGAAGCCTCTGCTTTGCACGTGGCAAGGACAGCACGTTGGTCGTGAGTGGGATGTACTTTCCATAGGCATTAGGAAGGGCTCTGGGCACTCCTGGCAGTGGCTCCATAATGTGTTGCAGCATTTGTTCTGTCAGAAGGTCTCCCAGCTTGCTTTAAGTGCCTGCTGCTCTGTGAAGTAAAGGCTATTTACTGAATGTTCTTTGTGCGGGTGGTTGTTTGACCAACGTGCTCTGTTCCTTTTTCATTAAAATATGCATCTTTAAAAACAGGAACATAAAGGTGATTCTCTTAAGAAGAAGAAGAAGAAGAAGCAGAAAGAACAGGAGAGGTGAGATGTTTTTAACATGGCTTCCCCAGTGTATCTCCCCTGTGTAATTGCACAGTCTTACTCCAGAAATCATGCACATCACAGTGCAACAAAATTCTCCAGGGGCTGAGCTCCTCAAAAAATGGTCACACTGCTTTGTGCCTAGCTGTTCCAGAGGCTTCAATTCCGCAGCTTTACTTGAGAGCATGTCCCAACACATCTTAAGACTGCAGCTGGAGGTCCGAGGGATGAAAATCCCTGTGTGCAGACTCATGAGACACCACTTGATCAGAGCATTTGCCCTAAGAGATAATTTCTGCAAAACATAAGCTACAGTATACAGAGGCTTGAAAGTGAGCTGGCATTTCCTAATCCTAGTGCAGCAGGTTCCCTCTGTACTCTGTCTTCCTTCTCTATCCAAAAATCTTTGTGTTTCTAAACATTTAAAAATGTAAATAGTGCTCCAATGTGTTGTAAATTTTGCATGTCTATGAAGGAAAAATGTTCTGAAGTTTTTACATGCTATGGTGTGATATTCCGTAATACCAAACTCTGCATAAATGGGTGACTTTTTCACCATATTAAGCATTTACCTGTGTTTCTGCTGTTTATTTTAATTTTTGTTTTCCCTCTCCCTCTTTCAGGAAGGCCAAGAGGAAGAAATCAGTGCCCAGCATTTGGCCTGCAGGACAAGTTGGAAAATTCAGAAATGGGACCTTGATTCTGCAAAGCCGTGACATAAAGAAAATTAAGTCATCTAAAGTTAGCAAATAAACTTCATGATACAGAGTGAATGGACAATATGCATAAGAGAATTCACATTGCTACCAACACAGACTTCTGGGGCCTTTTGCCTATCCACCATACCCTAATTTTTTAATCTTATGTGTTATTACAGGATTTTTATGTACCATTCTGCCTTGGGATGGATATTAGAATTTATTATTTTATAAATAAAGATTAAGAGTTCTTATTAAGAAGGTTATACAGGCTGTTTTTATTAGTCACTATATGCTAAAAAAAACCCTTTTTTTGTAGAATCAGCTTATTGGCTGTAAGTAAAATACTCATTTAATCCATAAATTAATGGATTAATATAAATATATCTTTCATATGGAAGGAATTTGGAAAAAACAATATCTTACTCACTCTGAAATGGAAGTAGGTGTTCTCCAAACATTTATTGGACATAAATCTGTTTCTGTATCCTTATAGATTATTACTGGATAGCGGAGCTGCACAATAATTTTTCCGTCCAGCAAAACCTCTTAATGTTTCAAAATTACCTGCTTTGGAATGAAAATAATACTTTTCTGAAGTTTTGTCCCAGGCAAGAATTACACACTCATCTTGTATATCTCTGTAGAGATCTCCAAATAAGCACTTTGGAATAGTGGTTGGTGGCTTGGTTGTTTGGTTTTTAAGAACAAAACCATGTAAGACTGAGCCAAATGAGCATGGACACTCAAAAGCTACTGGTTGTTCCAGTTAACTCATGTTTGATTTGATTCCATGCTTCTTAAGGCCTTTCTATGAAATCTTTACCAAAATTGCCTTTTGGTGCTATTTGGATTTCAGCAGTCTGGTGTTTCTGGAACAACACTGATTGTCTTCTGTAGCTAAATACTTAATTTTGTCACTTTTAAGGTCCATCCATTAGAAATGGCAATTGTTAGTAACACTTCCAAAATTAAAGTTCAATATTTTAGGGGGAGACAAAGATAATGATAACTGAAATGACAGGATTTGTTCTGTGTTGTAAGGAGATGTGGAGCTTGTTGGAACAGCTCCGGCAGTGAAGGATGTGTACATGGTAAGGAAAACAGCCCTTACAGCAGAAACCTAGGTGTACTGGTACCCCTATGGGCTGGGAGCCTGAGCAAGGTGATCCCTGACCTGAGGTCTGTGTCTTGCTGAGCTTGCAGCACCATTGGAGGTTTCCTCCCTCCCAGGATGGGAAAGTGTTCTGGGATAGGGAGAGCCACACCATGGACAGGGATGCTTTCTGGCACACGGCTTCCCCCACACCTTCCACCTTACTTTGCTCTTTGTGCTCTGCCAGGAGAGAGAGGACCAAGAGGAGGGAGAGGGCTTGGAGGGATCAAGTGCCAGAGAACAAGCAGAAGGGAGTGTTTCTGAAGCCAGGTAGGAACAGAAGGGGTGTGCAGGGTTTGGTTGCTAAATGCTGTTATCACATTTACTAATTGCATCATTTGATTTCTTACTCAGTATTGGTTGCAGATTCAAACTAGAATTAAGATTCCTGTCTGGTTACAGACTTAATGACTTATTTAACACTAGGGAAATGTCAAATCACGATGGCGTGTGAAGGTGTAACCACTAAGAATTTAGTCCAGGGCATCAAGACTTGTTGAGGCAACAGATGTTGCTTTGGATGTTGTAAGATAGCCTGTATTTTACAATTCATGGTTAATCCTTGAGCTTAGTTTTTACTGCTCACTTTGTGATAAAGCTTTTTCATCTCACTTGGCATATAATGTGGGACTTGATGTTCTCCATCAGCTTTGGTAAGTTAAAATGTTCACTTTCCACATCCACAACTCCCAAAAGCTATTTGGGAGTGAAACTTAGTCAGAATGGAGTGTAACTTTTGCAGTCGAGCTTGTAAGAGCTGTAAAAAGTTGAAAAAATCAATTCTTAAAGTAAAAAGTTGAAAACTAAAACGCCAAGTTGACAGTGGAATGTGAAAGTTTTTGGGGGAAGGAAACAAAAAGTTTATTCAAAGTTTTGCATTTTCACATTTAATGTGTGTATGCATTGTGAAAGGCTTCTGTTACATGGAGATAGGTTTGCTTTTTCATATCATGTCTCCAAGATGTTTTGAGGTGTTCTGTAACCAACATGAGCCAGAGCTAGCAGAGCAGTGCTGACAAAGAGAGGTGTTCCAGGCCACTGAATCAGGATATGTCTGAAGCTGAGGCACAGATGGTTGCTCTAAGGAAGGACACACTTAGATTTCTCCATTTACTGGATTATTCTTGATTGTATGTAACAAAGCAGTATCAACAGTAGGAGATAGGCATGCAAACTGTATGAATGCCTCATCTACATAATCATAATTTGTAAAAATAAATAGGGTACTGATGCTGTGTTTGTTGGCAATGTTATAAGAATTTATTTATAAACTGTAAAACAGCATAAACTTATATGTCAGGTTTTCCAAAAGGGTAATAATAGTAATAATACACAAAGTTTTAGTTGGACCAAAAGACAAAAAGCAGTTTGTTTCTAATTCAAAAAATACAAACGTTTGCTACAGGTACAAAATTATAAAAAGTTTGTATTTTCCTCCTGATCTGGTGACAGACACATATAGCAGAGATGTATATTTCACCAGCTCCAAATTCATATAAGCTATGGGAAATGATAGTAAAGAAATGTTGTAGTTAAGAAAACTTAGAAACAACTTCTTGTCTTCCATTTAATCGGAATTGAACACCGTTTTCTTTTTCCTTTGCAGATTTTTAGTTGCCAACATTTAAATTAGTGTTACTCATGCTTCATATAACAATCATAAATAACAGCAGGTTTACCTCATGCATTTATTTTTAATATTCATCACATAATGTCTTCTCACCATGCTACCTAGGAAGGTTAGTGTTTTTATTGACAACATTTAAGGGAGGTGGAGGATAAAGGAATGTAATCAGGATCCAGGAATATTTCTATCTACTGCTTCACAAGAAAATGTTAGAAATTCTCCAATTAGCATAAAAATAATTTTTAATTAATTCTGCTTGGAACTGTTTGCAATAACAAATGTAACAAAAAGGTCATTTAACAGAAGGGGAAAATGCTGCTGAGTGCCTCTGTCAGTGAAACACACATCTGTCTCCTGTATTGTGCATGATGCAGGAGCCCCACACATCTAGTCTCTTGGGTTTGCATATGGGCTTCTTTCTGCACCTGGGAAGACCTGCACCTGGGAAGTGTGTCATATTAATGATGGATTTGTGCTTCAGGCTGCTGCTCCACCTGGCTGTGTGTGTGCAGCATTCAGTAGAGCTGGGCAGAGGAACCACCAGAAATGTTGTCAGTAAAAACTAGAAGCAGCTCACTTTTTTATTCCCAAACATAAATAAATAAATAAAAGGACTCTCCATCTTTGCCTGGTAATTTTCAGTGACAAGTGCCCTTTACATTTGCAATGTGGTTGATCTGTAACTGTAATCTCCCTTCCAAAGTTGATCTAGCCAAGATGCTTGGTGTTTTCATATTATCTTGCCTGGTTCAAAATTGAATTCTTGGTTTTGCTATTTAAAGCAGAATGCTGCAAAGCTAGTCAATCCTGAGATAAGGTCTAACAACTCTCCTTCCTCAACTTTCTGTTTGTGAGCAAAGGACGTACCAGATGGTACCAGAAAGCTGCTGTTCCCAGGTTGTGGAATTTTGTGTCCCTTCTCACAGGGACAGATGATCTAAATTGTGGTCCATAAATGCACTACCTCTTGCTGGCAGTTCAAACACAGTGTTTTTCATACAGTGGTGGTGGCAGCTTAGCCTTAATCTCTTCTCTCTTACCTTAAGAAATATTGTCATGTAAGAAAACAACAACAACAACAAAACAAGCTGCATCTCACATTTCTTCTTGCTCTAGAACAACTGGGAAACCAGAGTGTGGGATGGTCTCTGCCATCTTTACTAACTGTGCTTTGAGGGGAAAAAAATAAAATAAAAAACAACTTACACAGCACTACCACAGAACTCTATCACCAGCCAAGAACAAACTACAGCAATACGCTATCATGGCATTATTTACAACATGATGGAACATTATGCATATAATAAATTACATTTAATACTTTTTCCTCTTAAACTCTGATAAATGTAAGCTCATGCTTATTTTATTTATTTTGTTCAGTCCAATATATTTTCCTCTATGTATCTTAAGTGCATAGGCAAGTATAGGAGGTGACAGTGCTGTTTGCCCATCTTTTCTACGTTTTTAGAAGTCAAATTTCTTTCCAAATTTGTAATACATCACAGTATATTACTGTCCTCACTGAGATTTATTTTACAGCACATACTTTTTCACAGCAGAAGGAGCAAGGGATTGTCAGCTACATGTGTGCTTATATTGACATTGTCTTACTAAGAGATCTTGTGAGCTCTTTTCAAGTTGATGAGGGAAAGGGAGGAAGTGGAATTTGTATAGCATTGCATGCCTTGGGAAGTCTGACAGTGCTCCTGAACTTAATAGAAATTGGCAGAGGAAAGAGCCAGGAAGAAGGTTTACAAAAGGCTAAGGCTGGGGCTCCCAGGGGTAGGTGAAAACTGAGAGTCCTTTGTTGCTCTGCAGGACAGAAAGTTTGACTGCGGTATTTATTTTGCAGCTGTTCAGAGGCTCCATACTGGTGCACGCAGAAGTCAAGTTTTGTTTTGTTAATAAGGGGAAGGCCTGTTTGTGCTTTGGTGGTTTTTTTTAAATGTTAAGTCAATTTACAGCTGCCTCGTGTGGGCTCTGTACCATAGTGGATGGGATTTATCCCAGTGCAAGAGGCTTTGCTCTCCAGGTTGTAAGAAGCAACCTGGCCTCTAGCAGCTGAAGAGTCCCATGACAGGCAGCTTTGGGTGAGCCTGGAGCCCCAGAGAGCTGCAGAAATACTCTGAGGGAATAAAAGGAAGAAGAGCACACAAAGTGGTCCCCTTGGGTATTTATTCCACTCTTCTGCGCATTGGGCTCTCCCTGAAAAGTCAGCAACGCAGTTTCTGCAGGGACTAAAGGCTGACTCCCTCCCAAAGAAAGGATTTGGAGGAAACAAAAGCTTGCATAAGAGATACTATAGATGAAGAATGTGCAAACTGCTGGGTTTGTAATGAGATGGACCTTGGGGAAGTTGCCTGCAGAGAAGGAAACTACCTCCAGCCTGAGCAGAGCAGTGGGAGTGCCCCACCTCTCCCTGCTTGTGTTCAGATGGCCCCTGCAAGCTCTACATAAATATTCATGTGTGGAGTTGTTAGTTTCCTAGAGTAATTTTAACTACTTAAGCATTATTTCTGTTAATCAAACTATGAAAATGTATCCAGCTGAAGTTACAGGAGTGCACTCTATGAGGATAACAGCTTTATTGCTACAGGCCATGCCAAATGTAAATCCTTGATTGTGTACACAACCAACACATGCAAATGCTTTGTTTAGTTCTTTACCTAGGGTAAAATAGTCTTACTAATGCAGGTAGCCTACTTCTAACTGTATTCCTTTTAACTTATTTGCATTTCTGCTAGGTTAAAAGGAGACTATAATGGTAGCTACCCTACTTTTGTGAATGTTGGAATGCATAGAGGGTAAAAACTGAGCTTCTCTACTCACTGTTCCTACCTACTGTCCATATATTCATTAGAAATCAACATGTCACTCAATGTGTTCTCCCCACAATATAATACACCAGGAACTGACACCAAAGCAACTATGAAAACGAAAACTGAGTACTGCAAACACCTCTAAAACCCATTCAGAATTAATTTTAAACATCTGGCAATGGCTGAAGATTGGAAAGATGTAAATTCATTTGAGTTCCCTTTACAGAAGTTGGGAGCAAAGACAAAGGTTCTGTCCCAAAAGAAACAATGCCCTGTCTTTTTGAATACAAGTGAAAGTGGAGTGCCTTCCATATTAAAATTATCACAGGATGTTTCCCCATATAAAAACTATGTGCAATTTATTTACAATATTCCCATACACTACTCTGGCAATACTCAAAGCCAATGCTATGATTACAACTGTTAGGTTCATTGAAGAGCACACTCAAGAGGAAATTTGGGGTCTGGTAGCGTTCTAGCTGAGGTAGGTGAAAACAGACCTGCTAATTAGAAAATCTTGCATGAGTTCGTATGGTATTGAATGAAACCGAAGATTATAACACAGTTGGTCTCTGATATTCTTTACAAAACCAAGATAAGCATAGCATAGTTATTCCATTGTCTACAAGTTTACTAATACAATCTGTTCCAGACTTTAAAGGAAGTGCTGTTGCTTCCTCACTTAAAAGCATGTGTTATTATTTTTCCATTGTTGGTTTTATTTCCTGTTTCAGTCTTGACGTTGCTGAAGGTGCGCTGCTCTCCTGCAGGAGAGGTGGGCTACAGGATGCTTGGTTGGTTGCAGGCAGCAGGATGGCAGACTGCTTTGTGTCTGTGCAATAGCCCAGCTCTGTTCTGGGCTGCCTTTCCCTTCCCACAATGGCTGTGAGGTGGGATGACCCACGGGAGGATTCTGGCTGTTTGCCACAGGGAAGCCTTGCCATCACTCAGCACTACCTGAGTGATGTGCTCCAGACAGAGAGCAGAAGGGGGCCTGCAGCAGGATATCTGGGGGCTGGCAGGCTGCCTGAAGGCAGGCCTGGGCTGTTTGTCCTGTGGCTGTGCTTTAATGCAAGGCAGTAAGCTGGATTTTGGTTGGAATATTTGTTTTCAGGTTTAATAATTACATGCCTGATAATATGCGTGTGCGTATACGTACGCTTGAAGAGGAAAATTTGTATAAGCAGCAGGATTTTAAAAAAGGAAATAGTACATTGATAGGATTTGAAAGTTTATACTCTTCTTGTTTGATAGCACCACACTTCTATAGGGTTAGAGTGACAAGAGTCCAAGATGTCATGGGCTCACCAAGGCTGCTGCATCTTGTCCTCACGCATTGCCACTGTACACACACAGACACGCACACGTTAACTGGGTTCAGAGGAAACAAAGCACATAGGCAAACCAGTGCTTGGTCTTCTGACAACTGCATGCAGGTGACAGTGACATGGCTGTGAGAAAAGATCACTGTCAGTCAGACTCCAGTTGTCATGAGCAGCACCTGAAATGGCTGCTCGCTTTTGTGGGACATGCCAGGCACAGGTCAAGTCTTGCAAAAGATTTATGTCCCAATCCAGAAAAATTGTTAGGGATGGGTTTTGCATTACTGCTATTAATCTCTCTCAAGTGTTTCATTAGGATCAAGACATTAATTAGCTCACAGTAATCTAATAGAAAATTAAGGCTTCAGATTTCAAAGCTACATTGGAACTACAGCTGCACAGGTTTTATTAGGATCAAGGCTGGAAAGCATCATTTCTCGATATGGGAGACTTTGCATGTGCCATATTTAAATAAATCTTATATCATTTCAGTTCAAAGGAATCTCCCATGCACTTTTTTTTAAGAGTTGTGCTGATAACCACAATCAGATCTTCTGTGTCTCCGTAGTCATGCCTAAATAACAAACACTAAAATGCATGAAGGATGTTTTTCTTTCAACTTTCTGAACCTGAATTCTACATGTATCATGATGTTAGCTAAAATGAACCCAGCTACTTCATGGCAGTGTTTGGGAATCAATCTTGTTCTCATTGCAGATAAGTTCTGCCACTGAATTCCAAGGGGACATTACCCTATAGCTTACTGCAGTCTAGAGCCACAAGGAATAATCCATGATCATTTGAGCCCCTGAATGGAATTGACAACCAGGAATTCTTGAGCCTATAACCTCCGCTTCAGCCGTCAAAACATATGCTTTCTTTATTTAAGGACTTTAGGTGGCAAGGGAATCCAGTTCATCTACTGGTAAACTGCTCCAACATCCAATGTCCTTCAACCTCACCCATTTTTTCCAGCATCCCTAATATTTAAGCACAAATCCAGCCATGAGAGAGAAAATACACTCATTTAACCTTTTGCTTTACAGATGTGTTTGTGTGTGTGTGTGCACATGAGTGTACACATGTATGCAATGCAGAGTAGATATGTTCAGGTACCCATCTGCAGTTGAGTGCCAGTCCTGTGGATGTGCTTGCTATGGCTGTAAAATTGAAAATGGAGTGGCCTAGCTCTAACCAGCCGATTATTCGGTGAGCAGCATGCTGCACAGTGTTTGAAGTCAGGGAAGAGGATGCTTTTTTACTGACTTACTGAAAAGTGCCAAAACACACTGAGGAAGCTTACAGAATCCAGCACAGTATCAGACGGGGCTTCATTAGTTGTTGGGCAGCTTGGGCTGTTTTACGCATTGCGGCACCTCCAGTCCTGTGTGCAGGGTCACCTACACAAAGAAGAAATAATGTCAGATTTAAAACTGAGACATCCTCAGCAAAGAGCATTTGTGAAGGCAAAGTGCAGGCAAATGACATGGAAAGGGCTGTGGGACTGCAGGTCCAAGTTTAAATCAAGACTATTAATGGAGATGATATCTAGTCTTAGAAATAAACAAGTCTCCTTCGCCCTTCCCTCCTGAATACTTTGGGACTGAGAAGCCAGGTGTCTGTATCTTTTCCCAAATCTAGCCACCAATTGTAGGTATCCAGAAGGTAGGTAGGTAGGTAGGTAGGTAGGTAGGTAGGTAGGTAGGTAGGTAGGTAGAAGGTTGATGGGATGTCTGCACGAGGGACCCCAAGTGCTTCAGGACAGAGGTCACGCAGTGGAGCCCATGGACATGATGAGTGTTCCACCCTGGCTGTCCTGGTCCTGCCTGACCTAAGCTGATCTCCCTCAGTCCTCTGGCTCCTGGGTGTTTCCACAGGTTCTCTCTCATACCACACCTGGTTTCTAGCCATAAGCAGTGGTCTTGAAGTAAAAATGCGTTATATTTAAAGACAGTTCCTCCAAGAGGAAAACCTCTTGTACACAGAGCACAAGAATGATGTGCTGATTGATATGCTCTGTAGTGCCAATTCTCTGACCTATGTTGCCTTTGCTCTCCTTAGCACTATGCTGCTCATACTTCAGTCATTTGCCAATGTTAATTATCTCCACACAAATATGATATCCAGGAGGAATTAAGATGGTTTTTAGTCAAACTGGCAGGGGAGAATTTTAGAGACACTGCTTTCCAAGTGGAGAATCACAGGAAAATCAGAGCAGGAATTAGCACATGCAGGTACTTTTACTTGTTTTACAGCATTACTCTTCACACTGGTTAGGCAAGGCAGAAGGTCAAATGTGGTCCAAAGAGTGTGAGCAGCCTAGATGTAAGCCTGAGAAGGAAAAGAACCCCTATCTGTACTGACTACTCACAGATGGTGGTATCAGCCCCTTTAGTTGGAAAGGGTAGGTGGGGCTGGACTGCAGATTTACCTGGACGTTTCGATTGAGGCTCAGTGCAGGCATGAAGACGCCCTCGATGTTTTCAAATGCTGGAGGCCCCTGCTGCTGCCCATTGATGTAAAAGGTCAGGTTGTGCTTGTTCAGATCCAGCAGCACACCAACAGTGGCACCTTTAGAAACTCCTCCTTCAGTCCTAAGGTACAAAGGGCACATTGTTGGTGAAGGCAGAGCACACTGTGCTGCTCTCTCTAGGACAAACCAGCCTTACTAAGCAAGGGAGCGTGGAGCAGCGCAGGGAAATAATTATCCCTGAGGCATTTGGTGATGATTGATCCACACCTTTATCTGAAGCACACATAGCACATCCATGGGAGCTTAATGAAGGAATCCTAAACAGAAATTAGATCCACTTCTCCTGCAACTGCAATTTAAGAGGTGAAAATGGGGTCCAGAGCTAACAGCTAATGACAAACTGGGAGGTGAGCCAGTGGAGTTCTGGAGACACATCACCTCTGAGTATCCCTGTTACAGTGAAGTGATGCATGGCAGGAAATGAAAAAGCAGGAAGCTGTTTTGCTAGGTGTTCATTTCTAATCAATGTGCCTGCTAACAGCTCCAGAGAGAGACTTCCAGTTCAGCTACTCACTTTGACATGCTCTAAGGGAACCCAGATTCCCAGAGCCTAGGGAGGAGCACAGGTACAACAGACAGTGCTTTTGGGGGGGAAGGGAAGTTGGGACTGCTTAGGCCTAAGTGTAGCTTCTGATTGACAAGGTGCTCAGCTACAGGATGGGAGCTGTCTCGAGTGTGCAGGCCCAGTTATTAATACCAGTGATAATTGTTTGTGTCAGGAGCAGCTGCTGAGAGCTCCTGCAGTGTCAGAGCTTGCCAGGACACACTCAGCCAGCCATTACACGCTTCAGCGATTTGACATTAATGCACTTTGACTTGGGGGTTAGTCAAACTCAGTATTACTTTAAAGGACACTGAGCAAAAATACTCACTAGATATGCAGATTGGCCACAGGCACTGCCATTCTGCTGATATCATGGGGCTCTGCAATGGATTTACAGCCTGACACTATTTGTCCAGGGTAAATCAGATTTCAAATAATTTGCAGCAGGAAAGGAAGCAGCTGTCTTTTGTCCCATGCACTCGCCTCAGGCACACAACATTCACAAGATTAATGGTATTTTATTGTAAAATTTATCACAATAGGTAGGCAAAACATAAAAAAATTAAAAAGGAGGGGGGGACTGGAATATGATTAGGAAGAATGTAGCGCAGGGTAAGAAATTTTCCTCTTGTCCACTAGGTGTCACAAACTGTTTTCCTTTAGACTCAATGTGGCACGTGGCCCTTCATCTGAAGACAGATTACCGAAAACTGCTCTGACTTATCCATTTAAAGCTCTTCAAACAATAAGAGTATAGCTAAGAATCATGGATTGACTCTGAGAGGTTCTAGATGTGAAAATTCATTGTTCTCAGATGTCTGGTCCTATAAGCATTAATAAGCATTAATAGGTTTCTCTCTGAGCTCTTCTTCAAAACCACAAAATAAATTGTTTTCCATCAAAACTTAAGATGCTTACCTACCATGAGTATCTCAATATATAGACTGTTTTTATTAAAAGCCCTTAATCATAAAACTCACTATGAGATTGTGGGAAGCAACAGTACTATGATTTGGAGCTATTTACAAGTAGATTACTTTTTTTTTCTCTGTTTAGGAACAGCTTTGCATGTAGGACACCACATTTTAGATCCTGCTTAAAATGGATTTTATTGCATCCTTTTAAATGACATAGTTTCTCTTAGGGAAACAGAAACAGCAACTTCATTTTTTTGAGATTATGATGTTCTTTCCTATATGACAAGCTAATTTGTTTCTCGTGGGCTAATTAGCTGTGTGCTGCACAGTGACATTGAGTGACCCCTTTGCAGCCTCCAGGGACAGCCCCACTGAAGAGGAGATAGATTCTGCCTGTAGATTCCAGCCAGGCAAGGGCAGGACCCAGCTGAGGCCCCTACAAGAGCCACAGAGGTGTGGGGGCAGAGCAGAAGGATGGGGACCTTCTCCCTTTATTCCTTCCCCAAGTTCTGCAGGAATTCAGCAGGTAGACTGCCCCATTCCTACTCCATCATCTCCCCACAGTGAGAAAGTGGCTCTGGCAGGATTTAGGGAGGACAGAAGCAGGCAGGAGCTCTTCACCACACTGCTACAAGGGAGGCTGGACTTCTGCTGGGGCTGAACAGCTGCTCTTACTCAGCATCCCATGCTTCCTTGGGAACAGAACTTTGAGGACTTCAGCACTTTTGGACTATTTTCCTGGTTCCTTTCTCTAGGAGGAGAGCTGGGGGAGTCTGTTTTATGAGGAAACTTATGCAATACATTTTCTCACTCTTATGTACACCATTTAGACAGCATTACATGATAATTTTTCTAATAAATGCTTTTGTTGTGGTTAAAAAAGCCAAATAGCTCAAGAGACTCAAAGTGATGATGCTCCCTCCTGGTACACTTCTGTGGCACCCTGTAAAAAACCTGCTCCTTTACTGTAATGCATTTTTAAGCTACTTAATGACACATACCACACAACCCCAGTAACCTTTCATGTAAAAGGAAAATACAAGTTTTTGTTGCAATGCTCCCTTAATTAATACTTAGTATTTATTAAAGGACAATCCAGTTCTGGAGATAGGCAACATTGTTTCATTTTTTCAAGTAAATCATTTGAACATTTTGATTTCTGTGTGCAACACTAAGTCCTGAGTACAGAAGTGGTGTGCAGAAGCCTGGAAGGTCAGAGTACAGAAAGGGGAATTTGGCTACCATGAAAAATGCAGTTGCCTGTGGCAGTAGAAGCTGTTATTCCAAGATGCTTTCAGTAACAGCTTGGACAATGTGCAGAATATGATTGCATAAACTGGATTGAGAAATTAAGAGTAGTTTCACTATTATATAAAAATAAATATTAACATTTTATGAACAATTTAATAAACTGAATAATTAATTCAACTCTCCATTACAATACTTTAAGTGTTAGCTTTACAGCAGCTTAAAAACTTTATGATATCTATTGCCAATTATAGCATTTTTCATTCAGTTGTAGCATTTCTGTGTGATGAAAAAACCTGCTCTTAAGATATCTGAAGAGACTCTCCTGATTGCAAGGGACTTTAAAGACTAAAATGCAAATACTCTAGATTTCAACTTTCTGTTATTTTACAGTATAAAATATTTCAGTATAAAATATTTCAAGGAGATTTATATCTGCTTCTTTGCATAGACATGTAGTGGCTGGAGCATTGCCTGTAGCACCTGGTAGTCCTGCTCTTGGGAACTTTGGCAAGGAACAGATCTATTGCATTGAATGTCAGTGCCTCTTGTTAATGGGCATACAGCACCTCTCAGAACAGTTTGGATTGGAAAGGACCTTTAAAGGTCATCTAGTTCAACCCCACTGCAAAGAGCAGGGACATCTTCAATTAGGTCGAGCTGCTCAGAAGCCCACCCAATCTGACCTTGAATGTTTCTAGGGATGGGGCATCCGCAACCTCTCTGAGCAACCAGTTCCAGTGTTTCGCCATCCTCATTGTAAAAAAAGTCTTCCTTATAGTTAGTCTGAATTTATCTTCTTTCAGTTCAAAACTATCTCCCCTTGTCCTAGAACAACAAGCCCTGCTAACAAGACTGTCCCCATCTTTCTTATAAACCCCCTCTAAGTACTGAAAGACCACAGTCAGGTCTCCCTGGAGCTTCTCCTCTCCAGGCTGAGCATCCCCACTCTCTCAGCCTTCCTTCAAAGTATTGATGCTCCATCCCTCTGACAATTTTTGCCCAGAACACAGTTGTCCTAGGCTGCAAGCGCACACTGACAGACCATGATCAGCCCCTCAGGCACCAATATCCCCAAGCCCTTCTTGGCAGGGGTGCTGTCAATCCCTTCATCCTCCATCCTGCCCTGACCCACATGCAGGGTCTGCACTTTACTTTGTTGAAGCCCATGAGGTTCCCATGGCCCCACTTCTTGAACTTGTCCAGGTCCATCTGGGTGGCATCTTGTCCCTCAGGTGTGTCAACCACACCACTCAGCTTGGTGTCATCTGTGACCTTGCTGAGGGTGCACTTGATCCCACTCTCTATGACATTGATGAAGACAATAAATAGAACTGGCCCCAGTATGAACGCCTGACTTGTCACCAGCCTCCATCTGAACATCTAGCTGCTGACCACTACCCTCTGGATGTGACTATCCAACCAATTCCTTATCCATCAGACATCCATCAAATCCATGTGTCTCCAAGTTGGAGAGAAGGATTTTGTGGGGGATCATATCAAGGATCTTAGAGAAGTGCATGGATGTTGCCCATAGCTCTTCCCTTGGCCACTGCTGTAGTCATTCCACCATAGAAAGCCACAACGTTGCTAAGGCGGGACTTGCCCTTGCTCACTGTCTTCAATTACCTCCCTGTCCTCCATGTGCCTTAGCATAGCTTCTGGAATGATCTGTTCCATGATTTTCCCAGGCTCAAATTTCTGGGAACAACAACACTTAAATGTGCTTCTGAAACCTATTATCTCTGCCCTAAAGTATTTTCTCAACCAGTGTTCTCAGCCTGTTCTCAAAAGGACCCCTCTGTTTCTGGACGCATTAGAATCTCCTGTTCATGCCCCTTCCAGCATTACAGAAGTCATACTAGATCCAATTTTGCATGCTGTGAGTGAAAGGAACATAAAATGTGAGAGGTCACACAAATTAGTCTTTTAAGCTCTATCTGAAGTTATCCTTGAAACTAGTCACTTATTTATTATCCTGATTTATTCTCATGAAGATTAGGAAACAAGAAACTATTACTAAGGTGTAACTTTCATCATAACAATATCCCAGAGGCTAAAAGTTGACAATGAATTTGCTTTGGATTGTGATCCTGTGCTGTCATGAACTCGTGTCCAGTGGGGAAAAACAAATAGGCAGCAATAACTGTTTCCACAAGACTATTACAGCTAATGAGTTAAAAAACTGACCTAGTTGACTGTCACAGTTAAAAATATAATGCCTAGACCCAATTTCATTGAAGCGCATGTGATTTCATAAGACTGCCTGCCCTTTGCGAGTGTACTTCCCTTGAACAGATATTCCATGGGTCTATCCATGCCTTGCACATGCCTTTGTGTTTTATCAGGTAAAAACTGGGAAACTATCATCAACAGAAAGCACTTTGTTCTCTTGATTAAGCAGGATGATTGGAAATCCTAAATGTTTCCATTGCTTGTGTTTCCCAGAAAAAAGCTTTTGCTTAGCTTTTGTGTTGCTTGCCGGGAGGAGCATGCCGAGGACCAAATCCATAAAATAGGTTTCTGGGACAGTGGTGCACAGAATGGTTGCCAGCTTTTTTCCAGAAAACATAAGCTGTTCCACAGAGCATTAAAATTAATACAGCTTAACATTACTTCCGCCCTGAATCGAATCAAGATGTTAAAGGGACAGAGAACTTTTTGGTATATTTATTATACTGATGTTATTTTACTCTATACTGTCTTAGAACAGGATCTAAGATTTTTGGACCCATGGAGAACAATTCAAGTGACTTCAGCTACAAGGTCCTTCCACCTGTCTGTAATGAACTGCAAAATCAAACCATGTTTCAAACAAAAATTCCCAGCAATGTACTTACTTAAAGTACAGGTATGCTGTAGAGTAGAAATGACAATTCAGTGGGAGACATTACAGTCAACCTTAGGACACAGTGCATGTTGACACAATCTTATCGCTTCAAGGAGACACCTGCATTTCAGTGTTTTAAAGATCACTGTAAAACTTTGTTTTAATTGTTTGGTATAACAGAAAAAACACCTGAGACAGTGAGAGTCTGGTGGGACAGTCCGTAGAAAACTAAACAGAAGTTGATTTCAGCTCTGCCACAGACCTGCAACATATCCTTAGTCAGTCACTTATACATCAATCTCCCATTGTGATAGAACAGGTATACGAATACACCGTTTTCCAAAATAAGCAAGGGACTTCAGATCCTTTTCAGAGGAGATCTTCTCAAGGGTCTCAGTATCCAGCTGACCTTCAGCTAAGGCTGACCCATTCATGGGACACAGAAAGAGAGCAGTGCAGTTCTGCTCTGATACCTTCAAGCAAAGTTAACCATGTGTCCCCTGCACAGTCTGGCATCACTTCAATGAAACAGAAGCCAGCACTAGGCAGAAGTAACTATCCTGAGCACTGAAAGTCATGCAACCGTGTCAGCACAACAGAGGATCTGTGCTGACAGTTGTTCTCTCTGTGTGATCCATCCCTGAGGTACCTGCAGTTAGAACATGTCTCTCTGCTCAGTTGCATTGACAACACAGAGCCTCTGAGTGGTGGGAGAGAGGCTTGGTAACAGTGGCTCGGGGGCATCCTGAAATCCTCCTCTGTCTAAGTTGGTTGTACTAGTTGAGGTGCTTTTCAAAGCCCTTCAGTACAATGAAAGCTGTCACTCAGCCCTCACTGCCAAACAGTCCCTTGTATCCAGATCTGCTCAGTGTGACCTACAGCAAAACCCTTAATAGCTGTCAGAACTGGAAACAAACACCTGCAGCCTAATTCTTGTACAATCTGCAGCCAAGATTTCTCCTAATGAAGAGGATCAACCACCTTTCTCTCCCCAGCAATGAGAGAAGTCCTGCAATCCATTGTGCTGTGCCCGTCTGCTGATGTGGGTGGGACACACAATAATGGGTTTAAATCCCAGCAGGAGGCATTTAGGCAAAATCTCAGGCAAAAACTGATAACTGTGAGGATAACAAACACAACACAGACTGTTAAGGTGCAATCACTGTCACTAGTGATTTTTAAGAAGGAAGAAAATGAGTACATTTAGCTGGAAGCTGGACTAGATGGCTTGCTGAGACATCTGCATGCAGTGTCACGGACATATTTTATGAAAAGTCCTTTCGTTAGGATCTTTTCTCCTGAGAAGCTGAGAGGCCTCAGAAATGAAATGTAAACAATAATTATCTGCTGCTGTGGAATGCAACAGGTGCATCTTTGATTGGTCTCATGTGGTTGTTTTTAATTAATGGCCAATCACAGTCCAGCTGTCTCGGACTCTCTGGTCAGTCACAAGATTTTATTATAATTCTTTTCCCTTCCTTGCTAGCCTTCTGATGAAATCCTTTCCTCTATTCTTTTAGTGTAGTTTTAATATATCATTTTCTTTTAATATAATATATATCATAAAATAATAAATCAGCCTTCTGAAACATGGAGTCAAGATTCTCATCTCTTCCCTCATCCTGGGACCCCTGCTAACATCACCACAATGCAGAGCAGAAGAAATGTCTGTGAGGAGAAAAGCCCCAGGCAGCACTCACCGGTTGGTGTGGGAATTGCAGTGCATGAACCAGCTGCGGTTGTTGTCCACATACATGGCCCACGCCTTGTCATCCTTGCCCAGCATCATGTCCTTGACCACGTTAATCCTGGCGATGCCGAAGGCCGGGTCCGGGTGGTTGTCGTAGCGGTCCACGTGCAGCTCCCAGTAATGCACGCCCTTGGAGAAGGCGGCGGTGCCCAGAACCACCCGGTCATCGTAGCTGTTGCAGGTGGCAGTCTGGTTGTCATTGGACAGCACTATGTCTCTGTGAGCTGAGGAGGGGTCAAAGGTGAACCACGCCACTGTGGAACGGGAAAAGGAAAGCCAGGATAAGATCAGGAGGGGCTGTGTCCCAGTGTTGTCTGCTTAACTCAAGTAAGAAGAATAAAATTCTGCCTTTGTAAAGACCCCACTGTACTCTGAGGCAATAAAGACCATCTTTCCTTGTTACTGTAGGCAGCTACACAAGATGAATCGGAGCTGGTACCCTGCTGTTCTTCAGCTCAAAAGTGCTTTATATGATTTGTGCTTGCTCCTCCGAAATTTAGCTGCTAGGTGTAGTGACATCCTGTCCACACAAAGTAACAAGAGAGTCACTGAGGAGACAAAGGCATGACATGGAAACTGCTCATGTCAGTGAATTGGTTCAGGATCGCCTCCAATGGAAATGGAGATTAGCTGCGTCCATGCTGGTTAGGATTGACTTCACTAGTTTATCAAAGTGAAGGGTTTTTTTAAAAAAAGGAGAAAAAAGGCCCCAAAAGCTCTTAAAGTATAAATATTTTATACTGGCCTATTTTGGCAACACAGCATAAAAGTGGAAGCGATAATAGCATGCACTTCTCAATTCATTACAAAATCATTAATGAAGATGAACTTCCGGTATTGTCCGTACGGATGTCAAGTATAATTACAGAGGAACAAGCATGAGTTCCCATCTCTGTATTATCAAACCTTGCAGGGAAATTGAAGCAGTAGTGAAGGAAAAGGCAAATCCCAAAGATGTATGTAGAAAGGGAGACAGTGGAACAAAAAATATCCCATGAGTTGCATAACTGTTTCTCTATGGTAAAGAAAGTCTCTTAGTTAGATCCTAGACTTTTACAGACAACTAAAATCACACAACTTGAAGCCTTAAGTGTTACTGATAATGGAAAATGCCATTAGGTGTAAAATACATTAATGGGTGTAAAGGGATGAAAGTGTCCTGCCACTGAGACCGGCAGCTTTTCATTTAGAGAGTGGCAAAGGCCCAGCTCACCATCCGACGTCTGTAAAATGACCGTCTTGCTGTAAGGACCAACGCCCGAGGAGTTGAAAGCTTTGACCCTGGCATTGTAAGTGCTGTTGAAATGAAGGCCGTCGATGGTGCAGAGGGTCTCCTTGCCAACATATACCTCCTAAACATTCCAAAAAATATGAGAAAGAGAGAGAATGAGGGACATAGTTTAACATAGTTAAGACTTCTAAATATAAGCAAAAGTGAGCAGCTTCTCTTTGCTTCCCAGGATGAATGAGTTATGCTGGTATAATACAAAAAGCCACAGCATGGGAGACATCGAGGATGGTCAGCACTGGACAAACTAAGGTGAAGATGAAGCTGGAAGGGTAAAGCAATAAAGGGCAACACAAAAAAAATCTTCATGCTCCTCTTATCCTAAATATCTACTCCAAACCACTATTTTGGAGAGTAGTCCCAGTATCTGACACACTGTGGCCGCTATTTTATGTAAGACAAAAAAAGGGGGCATGTAAGAATAAAAAAAACCAAGAGCAGTTTTGTTCTGTTGGAAAGGTTTTCTCATGCCTAGGTTAAAATATAATTTTGAAACCTGAAAACACAGATCCAGAAGAAAATTAGCTCCTAAAAATTAGGATTACATGCACCACATGATGAAACAGTATCTAGACAACAGAGATATCAAAAAGATCTTCAAATATTTATCACACAGCAAGTACTTCTGTAATGTGAAATATTTCAGAGGGAGGAACATCTAGGCAGACCAATGGAGAGAATCAGATTATGCAGGCTACAATGAAGTGAAAGAAGCCTAGAAAATCCTGTCTTGGCAGCAGGTAGAAAGATAATTCCTTTCCACCTCTGATTTCTCTGATTCTGTGAAATCTGTAGGTTTATGGTAGCAAAGGCACCAAACATGTCACTAAGCAAACCACTCAGATCCCAGATCAGTCAAGACTTTAGCAATGCCTAGGAATAGTTCTGATGGTTAAGGCTCTTTCACATAAACCCAAAAGATGTGATGAGTAAGAAAGGCATTAATTAAGTTTGCAGCAGTACATGTGTTTGTCCTCTTTGCTACTATGGTGGCTGCTACAAACAACAAAATCTCTTGGGTCCTGAGTTAGCTGGTGATCATTCATGGAGACAAAGAAGAGTTTTAATAGAATAACTTAATTTACCTCCATGTCATAAGATATGCTGATTGTGAAAAAATTTTGCATTTGTTGAACAACTCTCATATTTTCTAATCCACTTCATGTTTACCACTGTTCACTGCTTCAGTTTATGCAGGTTGATGCCCTCTGCTTCTACAAAGATGTTCTTTAAATCCACCCATCAAATACTGATAAATTGCAGTCAACATCTTTGCTGTCAGATATAGAATTCTCCATTTAAAAGGTCAGCAAACCCTTATTGAGATGGCAGTGCTGAGAAGCCTGCCTTTTGTATTTTAACAGGTAAAACCGAGGATGCTTCTACCACAGCAACCAGACCATTCCCCTTAGAAGTTACCACCTTATAATTTTAAGGATTGAGATAGTTTTGTATCTTTTTCAATCCAAAACCTTAACATGGCACTGCTGGCAGTCCTAAAACCTTTGGCAGTACCAAAACTCACCCACACAAATGAGCTTGGATACACACCAGCCTGGAATCTTGTTATTCACAAGACATGAATACCACTTTAAAAGGTTTAACCTGGATAAACTGGATAAAAGATACTGGAATTCTAACACCTTCTTCTAACTCTTCATTCATCACACACTGATAACCCTCTTACCTACTAACATTGACTATATTGGCAGCTCTCAGCAGCCATTCACAAAAATACCTTTTCACACTTTCAGTAGTGGAAGCCAGGCTCTTCAAATCCTTGTGAAATGTTACTTGGACAAAGGAACTGATGAGACCTTCCAAAAATCACAATGCCCTCTTCAAAATGCCCTGCCAATATTGCTGCCCCTTCTAATGAGGAGTGTCCAAATGAGGCACCTTTGCTGGCTATGGGTGTAGTGGTTTGGCAGTTCCTTAGGTGGATCCATGCCAGGACATTTTCAGCTTGAGAAATCTTTAGGTTTCCTGGGAGAAACCAGTTTGCAGCTCCCAAAGAAATGCCATCACATGTTTTTGGCAAAATTCCCTGTTTGTGAAGAGAGCAGCTGTGCTCCACAATGATGTCCAGATGCTTTCGAGGCACCAGCCTCTAGGGAAGCACTGGGCCAGCCTGGTCCTGAGCAACAGGACCATGAAGCCTGCCTGAGGCAGAAGGGCCACAGCTTCTAGGAGGACATGGCTAGAAGAAAGCTGATTGAATTGCTTCTCTAGTTTGCTCATCAGGATGTGTTGAAAAAGTATGGGAGCCCATAAGCACCCTGCACCTGCAGCCAGGAGCATCACGTTGTGGCATCACCCAGAGGATCTCGAAGGACAGCACTTGGGAAGCTTTTCCATATTCATCAATTCCATCACAGCGTGACACTGGAAAAAGTTTCCACCAGCCTGGTCTCATCCACTCCCAGGGGAAAGGTTTAGAAACCCTGTATTTTTATGCAGGATCATATTTTTACTCAGAAAATCAGGAAAGACTGAGTTGCATTTCTGGACCAAGAATGTCCGTTGTTGAAACAGAGTGCAATGGACAGATGAGAGTAGGGGTTTCAAAGAAATTTCTGGTTTGTACAGTGAACCACTTCCAGCTTCTCATATTCAGCAGGCTCATACGGGATTTTCTGCCCTGGAACACACTGAGCATACCTCAAGGCCCTCTTTCCAAGAACCCTGAGAATAACCTCAAACAAACTTCCTACCTAGGCCAGTGGTCCTTCTATTAAGCAGCATCTGCACTGCTTTCTCCACCAGCACAATGGAATTAGGGGTGTTTTGACAACCCAATCTTCCCTACCCCTCTCCCCACCCTCAGACAGAAACAAATCCGCATCTGGAGGAAACTCACATACAAAGAAACACAAATAAATGCTGAATGAAATTCTCACTCGGAATTGGCCACCATCTCCATCATCAAGTTCCAAGATATAACCCTCCACAGGGTTGTGGCTCAAAGGTGGCATCCTCCAGGCCAATGTCACACTGTTGTTCCTGGTGCAACACTTCTCCAGCTGCAGTAATGGGACGGGTGGCACTGAAACAGGAACTGGGTACAGGTTAGTGTAACTCTGCCCTACCCCTTTAGTCTGTGCTGTGAGCACTATGGCAACTGCTCACCTCTTTCCCCTTGCAGGGGAGCCAGTGTTTGTTAGGAAGAGAGTCCATTCTCTTCCTTGAAACAAAAGGCAGTAAAATTGCATAACAAAATGCTGTTACCCAGTTAGACAAATCATTTCACTGAAATATGTAGACAGAAACATATCTGGACTTGATTGTCGTGTCTCATAAGAACTAGAGTCTAGGGAATCCATGTGTGGCTTCCTTCCCAGGAGTCACTGTCTGGAAGAATTCTTTTTCACACCAGAGCACCCACTGTCCCCAAAAGGAGGGGCAGGGGGTGTCTCAGGCCATAGAGTGGCAGAGGCAATGCTGCCAGGGAACCCAGTGCATTAACAAAGAATTGCGTTGTTAGCAAGCAGAGCAGCCACTCCTCCCAGCACAGCTGAGAGACAGCCTGAACTCCACCAACAGCAGGAAAACAATTCTTCACTACAGTTGTGGGGGATAGGGGGTTAAAAATCTAATTTACCACCCCTCCCTCTCCCCCTAGTTTTTCATCAAAAACTCCTTGGATGTGTTATCTTTATGGCAACCACACTTAAACAGACTGTTGAAGCAAATTGTTCTGTTTGCAAACTTTATCTAAATCCCATGATTCAGGTAGCAAAACCAACTTCTGCATGACAGGAGACTCCTCATGGAAATTACAAATGCAAATTTTTCTACCAACATGCCTTTTCAGTGACTTGCTCAGAAGAAACACCAAGAGACTGTTTGCCAGACCAGCATCTTAAAAATAAAAAGAAACAGAGTAAAATATTCAGCTGTGTCTCTGTGGGAAAGAGACCTCTATCCAACCTCTCCTAAACAAAACTAAACTCTCACTGTTCCCTCTTTGCTGGCAATTATAAAGTGAAAATTTAGTCTTCTAGATAGAGCTGGCATGCATCTTATGCACTGCTGAAAACATACAGGTTAAGTTAGGATGCAAGTGATGCACAAAGCCTGCCTGGTCTTCTGCCCAAGGCTAAATTGTACCATTCAATATCTCAATATCATTTCTGCTGAGCTCAATCGTGTCTTAGAAGAAACTGAGTGCTCTAGAATTCATTGGCTTAATAATATTGGTTTGCTCTTCTTTTATCTACTCTGCTTTGACCCTCTAGTTTATTTTCCTCCTTCTGTCTGCGTGAGAGCTAAGCCCTTGAGCTGTTCCTTTCGTCCTATTTTATGTTTCTGGATAAAAGAGGACTGTTCATGTTCTGTGTACCAAGCAGACTGTGGGAAAATGGATGCTACTGTGTGACAGGGCTGAGGCTTCACCCCCACTTTGGAAGTGACTCGAAAGTCAACATCACACTTGTGATAAACAGCACAGAAGCTACCCCGGCTTTCCGCTGGCATTATCCATCACCACAGTGAACGC
Organism: Geospiza fortis; assembly: GCF_000277835.1. Classification (NCBI taxonomy): domain Eukaryota; kingdom Metazoa; phylum Chordata; class Aves; order Passeriformes; family Thraupidae; genus Geospiza; species Geospiza fortis. Next base: position 4,657,032 of record NW_005054348.1, on the reverse strand, counting down.
AGATGGTTGGTAGCCCAGAAGAATGAAACAAAAGAGCTTTATAAATTAGCTCTTGAAGGTTTTTCTCTGAAAAGGAAGCCTTGTTCCTATTCCTTGATATTTAAGGATGATTCAGAGGGTGTCATAAATAAAAACCTGCTTGTTTTCTCACATGGAAAGTTCAGTTTTCTCTAGGAGACACTCTGTCTGGAGAAGTTGCAGAAATGGGACCAGAGTCAAAAACCTGAAAATGAGGAACTCAGAGGTAATGGGATTTCTTAGGTGAACCATTTTAAGTTTAGAGTTTTGTCTGTGTTTGTTAACCTATGTATTCCTGGTGGCTGATGAGCCTGGGAGAAGACAGGGCTCTACCAGCCATCCACACTCCTGCCGCTTTTGCTAGCTGGTTAGCCCTCTCAGGAGGCATTTTCTGGTCCTCCCCATTTCTGAGACTCCTCCTGGCAAGACTGGATGAAAACCCAATTCCTGAAGTTTATAAAATGCAAAATAGACAATGTCCCTTCACCTCTGAATAACCACTAACCTTTTCAACCTCTGAAAAAAACCTCATTACTCCTAGGAACACTGATAGGAGGCTTTCAGGAACTGTTCATGTAATGCACAATGCTGAAAAAAAGAGCAGAATTTTTGGAGGAGGGTATGTGTTTTACAATTCCCCTTTAACTATGTAAACAGGAATGCTGTCTAGGAATAAAATACGTTTTCATCCAGTAGAGAGTTGTTGCTCCCACTTCCCAGGGGAAGGGTGAATTTTGGCCCAATGTGTGAGAGTCTCACATATTATGGGGAAGTGCCTTGGCTTCTTTAATATGTTGCTGGATATTCAAGGCTTTGTGGACAATCCATATCAGCTTCCGGCTCTCTTTGATCCAGCCTGAACTGCATAACTCTCCTAAAGGAGGGGCAAGAAGCTCCTGCCAAGCTTTGCTGCATGATGCTCTCTGTGCCTGACCTCCTTCTTCCTCCACTGGATGTGGATGGGCAGACATTTGCCTTGATCTCAAATTCCCTATGGGAGGAGAAAAGATGAGCACTTGTAAAAACCATAGGAAAGTGCAAAGTGAGTTGAATAATCGGGTATATACTTCACAGCAACACGCAGTGGAATAGGACTAAGGAGAGATAAATATAGGCTAAGTGCCAGAAAAAAAAAGATTCAGATGTTAAATTGCAGTTCTGTCCCACTTCTTGACCAATTTAAAGTTCTCAAGAGATTTTTTGGAAGGAAAATATTAAAAATATAAAGGGAGAAATGATACTGCATTGGCACAGCGGGACCTATTAATGAGTCTGAATGATGTCCTGCTATTTTAAAAGTGCTTCATGCAGGTCACTCTTTGATAAGAAGTGTGACACTGACTAACGTCTCTTGTCAACAGAGCAGTTCCCAAAACACATTGCTCAATGCATCTCATGGCTGATCAGGGTAGTCCTCTCACAGGGTACAGCAGGGCTGCTCTAAGATGTTGTCCTTTATTCTCTTGACAAGAAAGTGGCGCAACGATGTCATCCACCTTCCCAGACTAGTTTTTAAAGAATGGGACCCCCCAGAAACAGGAAAACTTTGACTTACTCCAAAACTGCAGTACAGCTCTGGAATAGCTTGAGTCACTGCTGTAGCAAGTGCCTTACAAACAGCGTTAGGAGAGAAGGAGAGACCACAAGGAGCTGAGTCCATGACATAGAGCAGAAAGAACCAGAGGTAAAGCTTAAGATGAAACAGCTGTCCTTTCATAATCAGGGCAGTACAATTCATACCTGCAGAAGCAGAGAAGATTTGTGGCAGACATGTCTGGGGAATGTTCATGGTTTGCAGAAGAGGGAAGGAGTCAGGATAAGGAGAAGAAGTATATGAATGAATGTTCAGAGGTGGTACAGAAAAGTAGAGTAGCTACATATTTTCCTCTTTTGTATCTAGTACTGGTTTTCAACTAATGAACACTGCATGCCAGTTACAGCTGTGTGAACAAAGCAGATCCAGAAAGTGCATTTGCCTGTGCCAATAGCTCTAACTGAGAATATATAAGGTACACATTAAGCCAGGCATCAGAGGACAGGGATTTTGTGACAAGGCACTCTGTAAAAGCAACAGAGAGAAGAAAACATGGACAGAGAAAATTATCTGAGAAAGCTCAAAATGCCAGCAACTACTAGAGCTGTGTGTCTCTGCGGTCAGCTGGCCCAGGGAGTGTGGGACTCAGTGAGACCCTTTGATCAACATGACTGCCTAAGCATTACTTCTGCACCTATCACATCTCTGCACATGTAATTTGTTCTCAGATTGCTTCTTCTTTCTGCAAAAAAGAAAAAGAACCCTATGATCTTTATTTTTTAGATGAGCTTTAGATCTGTGCCTATAGAGAATGCATCAGTAATGTAAATGAACATGTCATCAAAGCAAATGCAATGTGATTTGTTCTCATTTTCATTCTTTGTCTACCACAGTGAATCAATGTTTACTTACAAGCATGCTTTCACTCTAAATGACCCATACAAGCTCAATGAGGTTGAATGAGGCCAGAGTTTGAAAAAAAAAAAGAAACTCAGTCATGTACTAGGCACTGATAACAATAATACAGATATTACATTGCAAAGCTTCTGGAAAAAAAAACAACTTACAGTTGGAAAAGCCATGCTTGCCCTGTTCTCCTAGATCTCCCCAAAACTTCCTTTACAGATCACTGACATCTTTAAAGCATCTGCTCTTGTCAGATCAACCAGTAAAACGACTTAATAACACCTCAACACCAACATTTGGCAAAGATTGATGACCTGGTGGTGTGCTGGCGTAGGTAAGATTGAAGAAAGAGGAGCAGATGTGAAGAGACATACACATTCTTTCTTTGTGAAAGCGGATGCTCAGAAATATGGAAGTCACAGAATCACAGAACAGGTCAGCTTGGAAGGGACCACAGGGGCTCATCTGGTCCAACCTCCTTGCTCAAGCAGGGACATCCTAGAGCACATGGCACAGGACTGTGTCCCTACAGTTCTTAAATATCTCCAGTGAGGGAGATGCCACAACCTCTCTGGGCAATCTGTTCCAGTGCTCATAGTGATAAATAGCAAAACATCACCATGCAACTGCAGCTTCTCCTTACAGTCTGCAAAGGGATGTTCCCAATCAGTTTGGGTGCTTGGTCCTGAAATGCTGAGTTGATTACTCTGTGATAGCTGTATTTCTAGATGCAAGACCATTTTGCATAAGAAAATGCAAATTGTGCATCTGAAGAAGGCCAAATCATGCCTAGAAAATTTGGTGGCCTTCTATGACAGAATAACAGCAGTGGCAGATGAGGGAAGATGATCTGGTGTCACCTACTTGGACTTGTGCAAAGCATTTGACACTGTCCCACATGACATCCCTGTCTCTAAGATGGAGAGACAAGAATTTTTATGGATGGACCTCTCAGCTGATAAGGAATTGGCTGGATGGCTGCACTGAGTTATGGTCAATGGCTCCATGTACTGCGTCCACCTCCAGGGCCCCCAGCATAGGGAGGACACGGAACTGTTGGAGTAGGTCCAGAAGGTGATCAGAGGGCTGGAGCTCCAGTGAAGACAAGCTGAGAGAGCTGGGGCTGCTCAGCCTGAAGAAGACTCCAGAGAGACCATATTGTGGCCTTCCAGCACCTTAAGGAGGCCTACTAGAGAGCTGGAGAGGGAGTTTTTACAAGAGCGTGTAGTGACAGGACAAGGGAGGATGGCTTCAAACTGAAAGACAGAGGGTTAGATTAGATATTAGGAGAAAAGTCTTTACTGTGAGGGTTGTGAGGCACTGGAAGAGGGTGCTCAGGGAAGCCATGGATGTCCCTTTCCTGGAAGTGCTCAGGGCCAGGCAGGATGGGTCTCTGAGAAACCTGACCTAGCAAAAGGTGACCCTTCCCATGACAGGGGGTTGAGACTAGATGATCCTTAAGGTTCCCTTCCAATCCAGATAATTTTATGATTCTAAAATAATGCAGAGTTGCTTGAGGTCAGAGAAGTAAAATTTCAGAAAAAAAAAAAGGCCAAGTGTCAGACTGAGAAGTTCAAATGGAAATAGACTTGATAAATGAAGAAAGATAAATACACATCTATATACTAAACAATCCCAAATACCTAGGAATGCTAGCTTGGAACTGGTCAGTGGCTTGCTCTGCTTGGGCACACAAAGGTGTGAAGGGGAGTAATGCCCTCCCTTATGCACCTTAAGGAATGCTGGCCAGGTTAACACCCCTTCCACTATTCTTTGCATGGTGTGTGCATGGTCACACTGGTGTGCTGAACATCCTGAGGGGACATCAACAGATAATCCCTGGTCAGGACCAAGATAGTTGAAGAAAAAGCCCTTCCTGAGGGCTAACCCTGCCTCTGGGGGGAAAAGCCAAGGGATGTTTGGAAGCCCTGCACCAGTTTGGGCTGCAAAAGTCCTCTCTTCTTCTCTGCCCCTCAGATTGTGTCTAACTCAGTACCAGAGCTTCCCTGCCATCTTATGATAAATGAGAGAGTAGCAGATAGCACTTTAATTCAAAAAGCACAAGTGAATCTGGCTCAATTAAAGTTTTGTAAGTCTTCAAGCTTAAAGCCAGGTGAATGTCCACAAGCCAAATACCAAAGCTGCTCTCACCTCAGGTAACCTGTGGTTAATTAGCAATCGATGTGACTAGTTTAGCTAATCTTTCCTATGTTTGTAAAGGAAAGTGGTGGGAGATTAGTATTAAATATATTTCACAATAAATATGGCTAGCATTAAATATAAACTGATTTTAAAAACACAAGTGCAGACAGCATTCAGAGGAGTTTCATCAGTGATATTCCTGCTCTCTTGACTCCACTTACCTGTCTGACAACATTTCAAAGGAGCAGTTCACAGATGCTTATTGAATAACTTTAACACAGCCTGTTTATGCCAAGATGCAAAGCATCCTTGGCGAGCAGACTCTGGTCTTTAACAGTTTGTACATTGTTTCTCCACATATCTGCCAAATTATCCACCCTAATTACTTCACCTTGGGTGTCTTAGATGCAGAATTAGGCCCAGAGAGAACACATAAGTGGAACAAAGTTCTTTATGCTTGCTCAAAACAAAAAAAAAAGCACATCTGACATCACTACACCATATCCTTAACTCATTCACTGACTTCTGGCAGACTCTATCCTGTCACCCATGTGTATAATTAAGGCTTGAATCACCACTGAGAGAAGCTAATGACATCATTCCCAGGGACCACAATGGCTTTCAAACCCAACTGTTCTATGGATCTGTCTAACTCTGATGCATTCTCAGCCTGATTCATATAAACTAACCCCATTATAAGCTTATTATGTTAATTTTCTTTTTTTCAATGTCAGTGATACATCCTGTTCATCAGCTTCTTAGTTTAGATACATTTTTTAAACTCATTTCCCTCTAGCTTGTTCATCAGAATTATCCAGATACCTGGAACCATGGAATGGTACAGCCATGGAGGTATTTTCCCCTTGTGTGGTACAGCCATGGAGGTACTTTCCCCATTGTGAATCTCTTCCTCGTGATTTTTTTAATTAAGATGGGCAATTTTTGCAGCACAGTCC
>NW_005054348.1:4637957-4651429 GCF_000277835.1 Geospiza fortis | reverse complement strand
GGGGGGGGGGGGGGGGGTGTCCCTATTCAGCTGTTTAAAATTTATTTTCTACTTCAGCTGTTTCTGACAAGACAGGGTATCTTGAATTAACCATGTCAAACTTAGGAATGCTACAAAATGGCATGGAGTTTCATGCAGCTCATGTCTTATAAATCTTCAAAGCCCTACTCCGAAGAAGTTATCTTTCCAATCTTTAAGTGCATCTGGTATTTCTATCTGAGCTTGTTCAGCTCAGATAGAAATACCAGATGCACTTAAAGATTATACATGTGAGGGGAGCACACCTTTTCAGGAAACACCCAGTAACCTGAATTTGCCTGAACACCTTTTAAAACTATCCAGCAAATTCAAATAATTCCTCCTTTGGTGTCCTCACACCTCCCAGCACTGTTTCAACACATGCATGAAAAACAGGAAAAGGAAAATCATAAGAGCTCACCCCTACATTTCATCTGAATAAAATCCAGCTGGTGAATTGACTGCAGTAAAGGTTCACTATCCAGAGTCAAGTCAAACTCAGCAGACACTTTTGGCTCCAAGGCTCCTTTGACCCACTGTTCCTGAGATACCTGAACACGCTTGATTAAAGCATCTGAAATCTGAAAGAGAGTATCAGGTTTATAATGAAATGGCAGATGCACACATTAGAAATGACAGAATGCCTGTCAGATACAGCACAAAGGAAAAAGGATTAAGACAGCAAAACAGATGAGATGGGATCTGGACGTTTTGGGGTGAGGTCCATTTATGTTGCATCCTTTCATCTTGTCTTTTCAAAATAAAGCTCATATTAGGCTAGGAAAGTAAAAACTGCATTTATAAAGCCTGTTAAGATTATGTTGTGTGTCATGCCTTTGAATGCCACATATAATTCTGTACTCTGTTCTCTGATCTGCACGGTCTACTTTTGCTCTCCTGTTTAAAAAGAAGTTGCACAAAGAGAGGCTTAAATGTTTGAGTCTCTCCATTCAGCAGAGATGATTCAGTGGATGAAAGCTAAAGGATTAAAAAATCAGATGTTAGGGAAGGTGTATATTACTCACAGTGAGGGTGATAAATTGTCAGATACATTTTCACATATATGATGGATTTTCTATCATTACATCAAAACTGAAGTTAATTTTTAAAGCTTTGCTCTAGCTCAGCCCACAGACAATCAGGCCAAAAGTCAAACTAAAAGGATCACAACAGACACTTCAGGAAGTTAAATCCTGGCTCTGTGGAAATCAATAAGCTCAACTGTCCTTGAGTTCAGTGAAGCTGTCATTTGGGTATCAGGAGTCCCTGACAGTGAACCTCCTGTAAGCCACAGAGAGCAGAATTTTTTATGGGTATCACAGAGAAAGTTTTCCTTTGTTGCAGGAATTTGGAAACTTTTCCTCATTACTTTTACTGAGGACACTCCTCTCTGAGCCCTTGCATCAACAGCTCCCTATCAGTCTGTGCAGTAGGTGGAGGAGCATCCCACAGCCTCCTGCAGCCTCGGAGTCACTTACTGGGATGCTGGATCCCTTGGCCATGTCCCAATATCCTGGCTGCAGGAGTAGTTGCTCAAAGTAATGCAGTGCCTGAGTGTCTGCTGGCTGTCTTGAAAGCATCATTAGATTAACCAGGAAAAAGTAAAAACAAAAATGTTTTGTGTTTTTTTTTTTTATAAAGGGGGCTGCAAAAACTGAAGCCACAGAAGTTACAGGGAAAGTAAGCTGAAAAGAAAGTGAAGTACATATCTAGATAGGCAAGACCCAAAGGTTTTGTTTGTCCTGTAGTGCCCAGCCAACAGCCTGTTAAAATCTGTGTAACCTTGAGATTAATCTACACCACACATTCCCCTCTCCTGCTTGAGACCAGACATGACAGTAACAATCAGTCTGAAGTGTTAATAGGTTTAGGTTGGCTAATTCTCATCCTGTTTTTAGGGATGCTCTGACAAACCCTTGACATTCATGCATTCATATGTGCAGGTCATTTTGTTTGATGTACCTTTCTTTTTAGGCAATAAATAGAAACCACTAGGGCAAAATAAAGTTATTAATAAACATATAAGAATAAACAAAGCAAAATAATTTACATGAAAAAAACACAGTTATGTTTTGTCTCATCAATAGACATTTTCACTGTTTGCACCTAAGAAGCAGTATCCTGCAAATTAAGGCAATTATTGTCTAGGCCATGTTTTGCAAAGAAAAGGTACCTGGAGCTGCCACAGGTCTTGATGCAACAATCTCAGCGAAGCAAAGCTACATGCAGCCCCTTCAGACTAGATTTCCTTACAGGGGAGGTGCTGAAAGGACTCTTTTACACAGCAAAGCAAAGGGGAGAAGCACAAGGGGGAGAAGTACTACTCTGTTGAGTCACAGACCTCTCCAAATAAACCAGAGAGCTCTGTGAGGCCCTGTGTTGGGTTTCTCAGATGAGAATAAAATAATACTCTGCAAAAAGCTATCATTAACTGCATAGCATCTTTTTCTCATCCTAGATGGACGGGCTGGCAAGAAGAAAGACATCAGGATGGTGTGACCACTAACCCCCCACCTCAGTCAGGGTGCAGCAGTTAAAGCCATCTCTTTGCTGGGACACTCATGCAGTCACCAGGCTCTCTGAGTTTTTAGACAGTGCTTGCAGGAGTTAAGGTGAACCTGCCTTGGAGGTGGAAGGGGCTAATTAACAAAGCCACACATTTTTAGACTTAGCTTCAATGATTTTTTTTCCCCAGAACATTAGGAAGAAAAATACCTGTAAAAACCCAGAGGGATCATTTTCTTTGATAACTTCTAGGCAGTATTCCATAAGCCCTGTTGACTGGCGTAGCTTCAGTGTACAGTGATTTATCTGGTCCCAAACAACCTGGAAAACAAACATCAGTACAGTTCTATGACTGCCTCAGCTTGCAGTGAATTGTATAAAATTATTCCAGAAGAGACAAGGAATGGGAGAGTGTGTTAAATCTATGCTTAATTTAGCTGCCATATGGCCACTGCTATATCTCCATCAGCTTCACTCACTTGCTCTGTATTGTAAATAGCGATAATTAGCTTGGCAAAATGTTGTGCACAGGGAATCTCAATTTTCAGAGCAGATTAATTTCTCAAAGATTAGGCTTGCTTGGGGCAGAGAGGGCACAGAACATGTCTCTGCATTTGCAGTGTTCACATTTCCAGTCACACTTTCACTAACATCTGAGCTTTTAAAAAGTCCTTCACTTTAGAGGCAAACTGATGGAGTGGTTTCTCACAGATCATACCCTAACATTCTCTTCACAATTTATCATTGAACCTGCTCTGCTTAAGAACACATTGCTGGAATTAAGAAATAAAATAGCTGCATTTCATTTTTCCAGATTTTGGCCTCGATTCTGCTGCCACATGGCTGTGGACTAGGTCTAGCAGCACTGTGTTCTGTAGGACAACTCGTGATAGCTATGAAGTGCAGGGTTTGCTGTGCTGTCAGCTGTATGTCCTAAGTGCTGGCTCTTGTTAAGCAAGCTGAATGCTGATCTCAGGTGAATTTTGTTAACTGATACGTTAGATAATCCATTTCACTTTTTCCTTCTGTTTTAGATACTTTAATGTGAATGGCACCATAGTACCTCAAAATCACATAAAGATCAGCATTTTAAGAAATGTGTCTATTTAAATATTTTTTGACTGCCGCTTTGTACAACCAGTTTAGATTTCTTCTTGCCATCTCCTTTTACTGCATTTCTTTAATATATTTGAGTAGATCATGTATTTCTGGAGGTGGCTTACCTGAATTTAAAGATTTGAGGAGATATCAAAATCACAACGGTTTACTTGGGCAGAGGGTGCCAAAATCCAAACCACACAGAGGTTTCACTGATAAGCACCTCTCAAAAGATAGCCCCAAACCATAAGATAAATAAAGATTGATGACCTGATTCAACAAACTGCTGAAGTATATCCATCATTTAACGTGCGTAGCCACAGTTCCATTAAACTGCTGAACTGGAACCTGCTAAAGGAACTTTATAATTTGGTCACTAGGAGATTTCATTGTCGAGGGGAACTTGACAAACCACAGCAGGTATCTCTCAGCAGCTGTGCTGAGCTGATGAGAGGAGTGCTCACCTTCAGCTTGTGCTCACGCTCCTTGGTGACCTTTGTGAGCAGTTTTGCCTTTTGCCGCGTTAACGCATCGACCAAGGCATCGCACTGAGCCACGAGACAGGCTTCGTAATCCAACCCGTTCTCCTGCAACGAGGACAGAGTCACACACATCAGAGACAGCACCGTTTGCAGCTTAAGCTATTGCTCATACCTGCTTTTCTGCTCAGAATATATTTCCTTTCAAGACCCTCAGCATTTTTGTTGCCTTTCTGATTTCATTACAGCTGTACCAGTAATAGCTGCATGCTGTAAAATGAAACAATAATATGCCATGCCACAAATGGTCTTATTTAAAATGGTCTCCTTTAAAATCATTATTTACTTTACTGGCACTTTCCTGACAGCAGATGTAGTACAACATGATGTAAATGCTAAATGTAACATACACAGTGCATACATACATAAGAGGATTCTGCTCCAATCTGTTTTAATTATCCCACTGTAGCAACTTTAAAATCACTGGCTCTGTACCACAGCAATTAGAACAGAATTATGGACCAGAATCTGGTCTACTGGCTTATTACAAGGAAATTAATGAGGTACAAAGCCCTAAGGTTTGTGTATTGCTTTGAGTACTTTTTATAAAATAGCTAGCACTTGGCAGTGGAGCTATGTACTTGATTAGCTTTTAAAAAAAGAGGGAACTTTCTATTCACATTATGGTAAAATTCTTTGCTAGGCAGAAACCAGCATTAAGTATACAACACTGAGCCTTTAGTAGGCTCTGGGAACAATTTAGCATTACATAAATTCCTGGAACTGCTTCTCTAGTACCCATTCAAAGGAAGACTCTCCCTCACCTCCTCTGCTCAGAAGGAGACTAGAAGGAGAAAACTTTCAAGCTCCTCTTCCAAGCAAATGTTTAGGTGTGCTATCAGTTTTCCTCCCAAATACCCCAATTAAAAAAGAAAAAAATATCATTAAATGTGAAAAGATTTTAAGCACGTACTGAAGGAGAAGTGCCTTTTTGCTAAGACATTGTGCTCCCCTAATTCATTATTATCTCTTAGCTCTTTAGCTTTCCTCTTATTTTCTACTCATTTGCTTTGTCTTCTTTACTTTGAGTTCAAAATTTTCAGCACTGTACTCCCTTCTCTCACTGTGACCTGTGCATCCCATTCTCCAGCCAATGGAGGCAGGGTCAGTGTTCCCTGGGGAGCCCCAGTGCAGTCCTAGACCTGCCAGCGAGATGTGGGCGGGGGTTTATCCAGGGCTGGGGAGACACCAGACGGCTCAGCTCCTGCTCACAGGTTTGTCTTAGACTCTTCCTGTCTGCATCTCCCCCTCCTTGGCTGGTGTCACTCCCAGCTCCCCCTTAAGCCCATTTCCATCCCGTTACTCCTGAAGTGCTGCTTTGTGCATGGAGCCTGAATCAGTCGGTGGCTGCTGCAGTGCATCGTTCCTTTCTCTCCTCATTTTCTGCTCTCACATCAAACAGGGTGTTTGGCTATATGCCTCCTTCAAGTGAGAAAGTATGAAATTGTTACAGCAGATGGGAAAATGGGAAAATCAGATCATGACAGCAACAAGGAGAAGCAAGGAAGCAACAAGAGCAATGAGAAACAGGCAGTATCTGAAAAGACCAAGAGATATAAAAGTGATCTCAGAGACGAGAAAAGCATGAAAAAAGAGGGGTAACAACAGATCTGCAAAGCAGGGAAAGGAAAAATAGATTATGAATTTGCAAACTGCCCCAGGTAAGATGAAAGCACAGTTCCTGGTAGCTCTGGCAAACTCAGAGAGGAGATAAAGAATGTGGGTGGCTGCCTGGTCTGCAGTGCATTGAGACAGGATAATAAAATCTACATATTGCTTGCTCCTTTGTGTAAAAGTATTACTAAAATACATTTTTGCTGAGGGGTAAATGTCCATATGCGAGTGTGGCAGCCGTCATAAGATTTCTACTGTAAATAACCTGCTCTGAGAGATGTCTGGCTACAAACCTATGCACAAAGGCTACATCTGTTCCCCCACAAAGTAACAGTACAAGAACTGGTTTTGTCCAAACGTCAAAAGGCACAGACTGGCTCATGAAACATCTAAACCCTTTCCCCTCGAAGGGTGTGGGTGTACCAAACCTGACTACCAAGAGCATTCCCTGATACGTGCTATCACCAAAGGTGGCTCGAACATTGCATGAGAGGAGTGCAATTTGTCATGGGAGAAAACCATTCCAGGGAGCTCCTTAAGGGTTAAAGTGTGTGAGTGATCATCTTGGAGCCATGTCCCAGTCTTGTTTTACTTAGAAATACAATATGCAGCTGATTAGTCTTGCTGTTTTGGTTTGCTGAAATTTGATGTTTCACTCAGACTCAGGATGAAGATCGCCTCAACATATGAGTGTCGGATTCAGATTTGTGCCCAGACTTGGCTAAATGTTAGAGGGTACTGCTGGATAAAATTTCCTCTTCTGAGCTCTCATCTAGCATTTTAAGCAACAAGCAGCATCAAATAAATGGCCTGGTCTTTTGATCCAACTGTAGCAGCTCCCTTATGGAGAGCAATTTGGCAGTGATTTTATTGAAACACATTAAAGGATTTTACAGCATAGTCATAAATAGTCATAACAGGCCACTTCTAGGTTTCAGGAGGGAAAAATACATTTGTAATGGAGCTAGATGACTCAAGAAAGATTGGTGATAGACTACCATTTTGGATGGGTTATCCCATCCTAAAATAGCTGTTCATACCTACAGGAAGAAATGCTCTCTAGAGGTGCCTGTCTTTTCTCCTTGGACAGTGAAAGTTTAAATGAGTAGACCAGCTGAGCTACATAATTGTTAAATGGGTAAGTCAGCTGAGAGAAACCTCACACTATAGCCAAAATACAGCACATTACAAGTGCCAGTCAGTGGCTTTGCACCAGTTTCTTTCATTTAAATGTCCTTTAATTTTACCAGTTTCTCATTTTGGTGTGTTACCTTCCCCACGTGGCTGTGGAAGACTGTGAGGATGCCTTGTTAGGCTGCCCTGAGGCAACCCAAGAGCTTGGGCATCCCTTGTGGCATGAAATCATCCTCTGAGGTTTTAGGTGGAATACTTTAATGAATAAATAATAAACTTTTTGAATTTCTGCTTGGTTTTCCCTTACTAACTAGCACAGGACACAAGTGTCCCCTCCTGGACACTGCTCAGCCCAAACTAGAGTGGCACATTTCCAGGTACACTCCACAGGGCCAGAAGGACCTTGAGGTTTGTCTGACCTCCAGCACTGATGAGTCTAAATTTGATTGAAATTAAGGCTTGTGTTATTTTGGGTTTGTGCCCTCAATTACTGCACTCACTATGAGCTCTTTTTCTGACTATTAAATCTGGACAATTACAGGCATGAAAATAACTTACGCTCCAATAAATGACACATTGATTTAGCAGCAGTTCCTTTTTTTTTTTTTTTTAGTAGAATATTCCTGTATTTTTGAGTATGTGTAGGACATTCTTACAAGTACTGTAATAGGCAGGCTGACTGGATTTTTTTGCAGAAATTAGTGCATTTTTAGGAAATGTAAGATGAAAAGCTAGCAGCACATTTTGAATGTGCTAAAATGCGAATTTATCCTAAATGCCGAATTCAAGCAATTGCAGTCAGGAAGGAGCCTAGAAGCATGACTAATGGATTCAATCAAACACTAATCAACACAGCTCAGATGTCCAGTATTGAGTATCAGCTCTTTGCAACAAACAGCAAACAATCTAGAAGCTAGGAGGGGCTTGCAGGCATTATTTGATGAACAATTTTACCTAGCAAATCCATTCAAGAAAGGTCAGATGATTCCAGGAAAGATGAGAATAGCATAGGAAACAAAGTCATCAAATAAATTATTCACTCAGTTCTATTGATTACTGTATTATCAACACAGATTATATTTTACAGTTACCTGGATCTGCTGCAATAAATTTTTCAGCTGAACCAAAAATTCTTTAGCTTCCTTTGCTTTATCTGAAACACCATTTAAAGCCTGAGACAACTGTGCCTGCAAGGGAGAAAAAAGGATGAGAAAAAAGAAAAAGTTAGTGATAAAATGCAAATGTTTTTCTCAGTAATCCCTGGATTTGATTATTAATAATGTGCAAAAAGGGTTACATGTATTCCTAATTCCACGAAGTGTTTCTGCTAGAAAAGAACAGTTAAGATTTTTACTGTAATCAGATTTAATGAGGGTGAAATATGCATGTGGGGGCAGTCAAGTATTGTGTCTGCACGTTTCACTTTATTGCAGCAACTTGGTAAGTCAAACACCTTTTTATAAAACAGCTACCCACGTTTATAAGGAGGTAGTAGTCTTACACTTACACAGTAGCATCTGTCACGCTGAAAAATCCCCAAGTGCTTTCCAAAATGACACTTCTTTTTCATCCAAGTCTGAAATCTTTATAAATGTGGTAGATCCTACCAAACCTGAGATACACTAGGACTTTAAAGACAAATCTGCCTTCTCAGACTTCACAGTAATGTCCCTTGGGGCTCCAGTTTCCCATGCTCCAACTCAACAAATGGGTGAATGTTTCTGCAAAAGCTAGAAAAAACCCTTCCTCTAACTTTTGACTGGTAAGGCACATAGAATATGACTTTTTAAAGTCCACACTCTAGGCCTGACCTTCCCTTTCCTCAGCCAACACCTGAGATCTCTAAGCTGAGCCAGAGGCTTGTCGATGAACTTCGAGGACAGGAAGGAAACAGTGGTTTTGCCCCTGGCAGACCCAGTGATGCATTTTGGGGTCCCAGTGCTCTTAGCTGGAGGACCATGACTGTGAGAGTGATTAACTCCCAGTCGGCCCCAAATTTGTGCAGGATTTGCTACTCCAGATGGATCCCTGTAAGTCCAGGAGCACCAAGAGGATTCACGAAGTGTACTCAAAGAACTGGCTGGTGCCATTGCAAGGTTCTGCACCTGGGATGGAGCAACTCTGGACATATGTAAGACTGGGGAACAAGAGGCTGGAAAGTGGCCCCTTGAAAGCACATTAGTGCTAAAATCTAAATGAGAATATGCTTTACAAAGTTCATTCATAACAAATGTAAAGGGAAGACACACTACTGTGCCTATTTCTCAATATTTGAATCTCTGCTATCTTCTTACACAAACCCTTGTAAATGCACAAAAACCTGAAATGATGATGTTTGATATTAACACTACAGGAGGCCACAGAAGCAAACTCCAGGTCCATGAAAAAATCTCTGTTTTCTGTGAGATCAGACAATCAGGACTTGAGGTCAGTTCTGCACAGGCTGATCATGTTTGCCAAAGTTTGAAGTTTTTGATCACACTTTCTGTTCCACTCACAGGGCACATCTGAGCCTTTGATTTGTCAAGATGACATAGAACAAGGTTAAAGCAGCACATGATAAAGCAGCTGGGGCGTAAGCACGAAAGAAATACGTGGCAGAAGCATTATATTCTCTGTCATTGACTGTCCTGACCAAATTGTCCCAGGGAGGAAAGGGTTCCTTTCTTTCAAATCAAAACCAATGTTTGGTCCCAACAAAAGTAAAACCTCCACTTTCCCAACATCTGCCCCAGCTCTCAAATCATCTCAAAGTTCATTTCTCCAAATCAGAAGAGACAAAGGCAGCATGTGGGCATTCCAGCAGCGGTAGAAAACCACCACAGATGAATTGTAAGCAGCATATATACCAATGGCAATCAGCACAGTCACTCCTGGCACACTCCCATCACAGAGAGCTGCAACAGAAACTCAGCCATGTCACTGTCTAAAGGGCTCATAAGCAAATTGATCTGTTCATTAAAACCTGTGGTTGCATTAACTTGACTGCAGCATGAAGCCAAGAAGAAGGCCAGATTTCCATTTGTGAAACCCACTTAGAGATAATAGCCTTGTTTTTCCAAGCATTTGTAAAAGATACCTTGCAAATCAGAGGAATTTAGTCATGCGCTTCTCATTAAAATCAAGTGGAGCTACATGACTAAGCCCCCAGTAAACCAACCAAGCCATAAAAAATGCCCTGTACACCCAGAGCAATCTTTCATACCACAGAAATATTTATTGTAAGCCAAACTGAGATGTAACAAGCTCCATTGACTGGAACAATTAATAACTCCTGACAAACAGTATTCCACCTGGTGTTATCCTCTCTTTAATACCTGGGCTTGCAACCAATAATCTGAGGGCTGGAGATAGATACCAAGTTTCTATTTCCACCAATTACAGGAACACAGAGATGACAAGGGTAAGTAATTGAACCCAGATGGGCAGGGAAGACCTCTGAATTCAGAAAATGAACCAGATAATGGCCATGTCCTTTTTCAACCGAACAGTTCATGCTCATTTAGCTTGCCTTCCCTCCATCTCTCTTTAGCAGCAGATTGACTATTGATTAGATAAGCTTGTCCTGGTGTTGAATTCTCATAGAGCCCACACGTTTTTGGGAACACAAGTCTTTAGGTCAGGAAATAAAAGCAGGCATGAGGACTCCTACCCTTGCCTGCCTGCCTGCCCTTCACAGACGGATCCAGCTGTGGGTGTTTTCAGCATTTTGGTACATATGTATAGTTAAGCCTTTAGAATAGGCAGAGCTGAAATGTGTCTCCCATCATTCCTCACATTTATAGGTCTGAAGTCCTACCTAAATGTGATTACAGTACCACTGTACTTGCTAAGAAGACGTGAAAGGATTAAACTTCAGCAGAAGACCAAGAGTTTTTCTAAATAACCTTGAACTGCTGGTCCAGAGGCACTTTTCAGGCAAGTGAATATAATGAAGTCCAGCTAAACCAGGGGATTTTCATAGATTTGTGCAATTGGAACCTTGTTGTCATTTTACACCAATTTTACTTTGTAGAAGTACACACAGGAGTGCAATGGGGAACCTGCACCACTAACAGGGGCCAACCAGTCCAGTCCAGCTTTGGTACCAGCAGTACAGCTGAGAGGAGGGGCACATTTCCCTGCATGGCCTGCAGCACTGCCTGGACAAGCTTTCACACTCAGTAATTTGCCACTAGGTCACTGTCACAAGGTCCAGACAAAGGAGGAGCCAAACAAAGGGCTAACACAAGGAAGGCTCCTTGGTCTAAGAACAAACCTTTCAGCTGCCTCTACCAGCTATGCCCAGAGCATCTGCAGAGAACACATGAGCCCTAAATTACCTCTGGCATGCCAGTAAATGTAAGTAATTTATGGTTTGGCCAAAGTAACTGCAGGTAATAAACTCATAGAAATTGCTGTATCAGAGAACTATTTGTAAGCAGAAGTATCTAATTCCAAAACAATTTATCTGCGTGAATGTGAGATGATGATTTAGGCTGCCTGGCTATACAGTTCCATTATATTTACTCTGTGCCAAGCACATTTTTCTGGGAAATATAATATTCACAAGAGCATAATTTCAGAGTCCCCAAATTACTTAATTTTGAGGGTGTCTTTTCACTAGAATTTTGACATTGATTGAATATGGAAATCAAGAGAAAAATAATGTTCTGTGATACCTCAGTCATAGAAAAAAATGCAGTAAAAATACCAGCCAAAAGGGTTTTTTCAATATTTGACAGTAGGAAAGAGACAAAATGATTGATTCTGAACTTTGATTAGACTGGACTGTCATGTTCCACAAGGCATCAAACAGTTTTAACTCAAGGTAGACCATAGTACATCACAAGCTGGTCTCTCGTGCCCTCCAAAACATCAGCCACACTTGAACTGTGAACTCAGACCCTGTTCATCAAAACAATTCTGCTCAGAAGTGGATTCTGACACTGGGATATGAACAGCAGCTGCAAATGTTTAATCTGCAAGAGAACTTCTCTGCACAAGCACTCATCATGTTAGGGAGGAATGACGGCTGAGCTGCTGGCAGAACATTCAAACTGAAACACCTCCAGAAGAAGTTTGTCTTTCTTCTTGGATGGGTCAAAAAAGCAGATCACCCCAAGGGGCATCTTCTTTGGATCTTAAAATAGAAAGTCATTCTTTTGTCTTGCCAAACACCTCAGCCTATCTTGTGCTGAGCCACTCCATGGCTGAGGGGTGATGACACCAGTCTTGATTTTGACCTTTCCTGCAGTGTCTGAAAGGATCTCTCTGTGCTTTCTTCACTGCTATCTGCAAGCAGAGAGTAAAAAGAAGGGAATCCAGCAGCCAGCAGAGCTGGTCAAGTGCTCTTTGCACAGCTGTGGGAGAAGTCCTTTAACCCCAATACAGCAGGAAGCTCCAAAAGATTGTCCTCAGCTGTCAGGTATTGAAGTCCCCTCTCTAAGTTCATATGTATGAACTAATCATTATTCCAGGATCCATCATTCTCAGCAAGAAAGAACTAACTTCATACATTTTTTCAACTTCTAAGGACACATCTTGCTCTTTATTCACATGGTTGCAAAGCCTTCTTTTTAGCAAGGAAAGCACGACCAAGTGACCCACCAGCTCTCCCAGACTTCACTAAACCCCTGTGTAGCCAAGCAAATGGTTCTGACCTCTCCACAAAGGAATCCAGGGAGGGGTAGGGAGCATCACTTGCAGGGAAGCATGAATCAGACAGTGACGATATCTGAATCAGAAAAGGTTTTGCTTATCCCTAGTCCTTGTCTACAATTCCTTATTTATCTTTGTATCATGAAAATCCCTCCAGCCATTACTCCTGGCTTCTTTGGGAACTGAGTGGGAGGAGACCTCTCTAAGGCCCAGGAGAACACCCAGTGTCAATGATCATCTGTACCATGCTTTCTTGTCCAAAACACTTGGGTGGCTGTGGGCCACTCTCCCTCGTTGGCACAGAGTTGTGGCAGCTTGCACAGAGTCCTGGATGAAAGGGAGGTGGTGAAAAGAAGGAACAACCACCCTGTCTCCTCACAGGTAGCTGCTGCCACTGCGAGAGCATGGGAAGGCTGAGGACAGGATGGCCAAGGATCCTGTGGAAGGCAAAAAAGTTGCTGAGATGGACTTGCTAATTCCAGCTATCTGCCTGAGACCTGGTGGAACCTCAGTGGTCAAGGTGAGGCCAGCACCAGAGGGTGTCTGGGTTTTCCAACCCTGACCAGAGGCTGCGGGCGTCAGCGGGAAGTCAGGAAGGGCCAAAAACCTAAGAGCAACATTCTAAAGGGAGAAAAGTCTGAAAGGATGATGGACATGAAGGACCTCATGTCCCACAAACTGCAACCCATTTTTGGGGCATTGGGATGAACAAACCGCAGTGCTGAGCATCACCCCAGCTCCCAGCCGGCCGTCGGGACTCACCTTGTGCTGCTTCCACATGGCTCCCAGGGCCTTCACGTCGTGCTTGTTGTGCTTGCCCTCCTCCAAGCACTGGTAGCAGACGGGGCTGCGGCAGCTCACGCAGTACATGCTGTAGTTCTCCAGGTCGTGCTCGGCGCACGTCGGCAGCTTGCGGCCGCCGCT
>NW_005054348.1:4630489-4636952 GCF_000277835.1 Geospiza fortis | reverse complement strand
GGGGCGGAGGCAGGGCAGGAGTAGGAAGGGGCGGGAAGAGCCCTTTCCAGCAAATAAAGTGGTCGCTCTCTCTACGGCTGGGAAAGGCTAAAACATTTTTTAAAGGATCTCCACGCAGCGATCTCTTCATATGTTTAAATAAAGCCATTGTTTGGGTAGCAGATTGAACGCAGGCGGGGTTTCGTTATCTCTAGTAGCCCTCTCTCCCGTCCCCGCATTAGAGGAGGATGCTCACCAACAAACTAAGCTCGTGCCTCTCCTTCTACACGGCTCTCACCATGCTGGAGCACAACCACGACGCACAAAATGTCAGGCACTGACAGAGGGAGGGATGAGAAAGGGGTTAAAAGGGAAGCACGAACCCCAGCTGCGAACGCTGTGGCTGGCCGGGGTGGCAGAGCGCAGCGAGCGGGGGACGTGCCGCATCGCCCCAGCTCCCAGCCCTGTGACCCCAACAGGAATCTGCCGCGAAGATAAATCAGGAATGACAGCTGAGAGTTTATGAACTGAAAATAACCATCCTTAGGAGAAAGAAACCAGCAGCGGGAAATCCCCCATCTGTTTTGTTTACATATGCTTAGCGTGGATGTAGCAGTGGTTTATTTCATAGTGAAGAGATTATATGTAAGAGTGATTTCACTGATTTGTATTATTGTTATTCGTCAATCTTGTTTAACAGCCACTACCATATTAAACTCAATTCTATAAGCAGATCCTAATTTTTGTTTGTTTTAAAATGCAAACTGGTCTTTTCAGAACAGCTATTTTAAAAATGAAGAACTAAGTGGTATTGAATGAAAATAATTTTTAAAAAAGAAAAGAGAAGAAGACATAAGGGATTAAAACATCGTAACGTTTCTCAGTAAATGACAAGGGTTTTTGTGACACTGGTTACGAAAGGGTTTTCTAGTTTCAGGCTTTGCTTTTGCCAGATTGTTAAAACGGTTGATGCTCAGAAAAGGAGGAATGGGGTCAGAGAGTAGGAATATATTAAAGCTTCAAAATTTTTTCAGTCTTTCCTCTCTGGAATTCCTTTTTGTATCTCGCCCAGCCACTTTCATGACAAGCCGAGGAGGAAAAATCCCCAAGGGATTCAAAGCTTTGCAGCTCCCCATTTCAGGGTGAAAAGCAGCAAGTTTGGCCTCTGGCACACAGCAGAAACAGCCGTGACCCACATAAACCTGCCTGTCATCTGGCTAGGTATCTTCTTCTTTTATATGACCTCTGTGCTGAGATTGAGAGTATCTAGACTGAGTGTGTGTTTGGGCTACCTCCAGCCAGAAACCTCAGTACTGCAAGAAGTGTTCTGAAACACCACTGATTTCACAGCTACCTTATGCTACTGCATAGTAAGAAAAACCCGTGGGTGAAATACTGTTATCTTCATAGTGGCTGTTCTCTGCTCTACCATCTGTCAGCAGCAGGAGTGGATGTACTCTAAAGATTTTTTCCAGACCTATAGGGGAATCCAACTCACATATTTCAAGTCTATGTTCAAGCCATAATCCTAAAGGTAATTATGAAGGCACGGTAGCTTTTTCATGGACTTTTGCCTTCTTTCTTTACCTGTCCTGTGTGGAAGGTGACAATGATCATAACGTGCATAATAGTAGCATGAGGTCTATGACACCAGAGAAAAAATGAACAGACAGGTAAATGGTGGAAATGTAAAGGTATGAACACCAAACCTGACCAACTACCTTTTATAGCTGCTTTTTAGCTGGGGCTTGCAATTTCCAGAGTTCTAATACACTGAATTTTACATATCCATTTCCAATCCTACTCTAGAGTTTATGTAAAATCCTAGAATTGTTGGCACTTGACACAGGAAATGGCAAGAAATAAACCATCTCAAAAGCACATTCTCTTTCAAACACAACTTTTCTTCTCTCCCCAAACCTGACTTCACCTGAGAGCATATCCCTATAGTAGGTGACATTTGAAATGGAGCTTAAAAAGGTGATCTGTTCTTCTGTGTTCTGTGGTGTGACTTTTACATCATTCAGGGTCTTTTTTAACTTTCCAATTGAGTCTGAAATGTTAATGCCCAAGAGAGCTATGGCTTTGAGAGCAGGGAGAGCTATGCTTGTTTACCTGTCCTACTGGTCCCAGAACAGCCCTTGTTGCCAAGGAGTTGTAGAGTTTCAAGACAGAAACCTTCATCCCCATGGCACCAGAGACTGCTGCTGGAAGTAGCACCTACTCTAACAATATTCAGTGCTCTGATGAGTTTAGGTTGCACAGGACAGGTTCTTCTCCTTATGAAAAGTATGTCTATGTATACCTGCACTGCTGCTGATGGAAGTGAACAGTCAAAACATCACTGTAACCCTTACTACTCCAGGGGTCAGAATGGCAACTGGCCTAAGAGTTGCAAAATGTCACTGAGCTTGAGCAGACTGACCTTGGAAATTCTTACTTTTGATGAGGAACACATCCCACCAAGATGATTCCACTAACTTTAATGGAACTACTAATAAAGAACTATTTGGTCTGAGCCTGAAAGAATTTGGCCTTTACTATGTTTTGTAATCAAGGCATTATTATAATGGCTATGATCCCTATGATTTTTCATCTTTTTATGTTCAAATGAGTCTTTAATCTATTAGAGCTGTAGCAGTGTATAGATAACCTAAAGACCCTATACTGGCAGTCCTAGCTTTGATCTTCATTTTAATACTTCAGTATCACTAGTATCATCCCCTTAAACTATTTACCCTTTGTAAGAAATTATTAGCATCTTTTATATCCCCCCAATGGGGAAAAGAAAGCCAACGAGGTTTATTTATAGATTTACACTTTAAAAAGCCATAAGGCAAGTTGTGGTACAACCCCGCAGTAAGGAGAGATTTGATTAATCTTTCCTCGCTTGCTTTATTGCTTATGCCTTCTCATTATGCTTCTTGTGACATTTTTGTTGACTTCCCCTTCCTTTTCTTGTACTTTTTAATATTTTATAGTGCCCTCACACATTAACCCATTTCCTGATAGTTTTCCTTCTTTCTTTTCTCATTTTTTTCCTTCAATAGCTGTCCACCAAGGTCACTTCACTTTATTCAGTTTTCTTCTTTTACCACTGCTGTTTCTCCATGGGCAATTTTTTGATTCCAGTATTCCAACATCGCTTCCGCTAATGGGCATCACTCCAAGTGCACATCCTCTCATCTGAAGGGCAACAGGGAAGAAAAAGCATCTTATCTCCACAGGTTCTTATTCTATTGCAAGAAGGAGAACAGAGAAATAGTTCACAAGAGCAGAGAAGATAAAATGTGCTTGGGCTAAAGCCAGCAGCTTGTGGGGCACTATGAGCTGAAGAGTTCCACTGCCTCATTAAAAATGCAGGGGATGCCCCCAGCAACCACAGTGGACAACACAGCTGCACCTGCTGCCCATCTCTGAATTTTAGGCTGGATTCTAACCCATGGCTGTACACCCCACACACCTTGGCATTGCTCCCATGCATAATAAAAAATACAGCACAGTGTAATCTCTCCTGTCTGCTTTTTTTTCATCATGTTCTTTACCCAGACTTGTCTTCCCAATATCACCAGCTCTGGCTGGAACTGACACTGCATGTTCTGTTTGAGGGGTGATGTGACAAAGAGTCATAGGAAGGTAGACTTCCACTGTGGCTTAGAGGAAAAGCTGATCTATATGGTCTGTGGATCAGGGAGCTTTGGAAATGGCAGCTGTGCTCCTTGGTTTTGTAGATTTGCATTAGGTACATTATGTAGGTGTAAGAATTTTGAAATCGATTTTGTTTGGTGTTGTTTTGGTTGGGGTTTTTTTCAAGCATGCATTCAAGTAGCTATTATATTATTTAGGGGTTTCAAATATTTGCACATTGGTCTGCTCATGAAAGGAAGGACAGCAAAGCTTGGCAGCGGCCCAGAAGAGTGCCACAGAAGCATGGCTGCTGATAAAAAGCTTATCTGTTGGCTAGCAGAAGACTGTATCTGTAACAGAAATGCAGCTACATATTGAATTTTCTCTGTCAGGAAGTAAATCTGCCATGGAAAACGTAATTCACAGCTGAGGACAATTCCATACAATGGAATTTTATTCAGAATGTCTGCTGAGTATATGTTTGTTGTGATGGTTAAATGGCAAAAAATGGTGCTGGATCCTAAACATTGTTTAACAAATACTCACACTTCTAAATCTATTTCAGCCATCTAAGAATGAAATTCAATACAGAGAAAAACAGTGCTTTAAACATATATGCCAACAAAAAGTGGTAGGTTGGCACAGACAAATCTCAGTAACAGGTCAGTTTCAATACTTCTTATCTAAATTCATATCTAAAAGAAAGCACAAAGAAAGCACAAAAGGCACATCCTACAATCAGGACTCTTGAAAAATAAGATCTCATGTTTCTGTGATGATGTAAAAATACATCAGCCTGCAAGACTTTGGAATTACTCCAGGGACATCTTGGCTTTCCTGCTGTGCCAGGAATCCTTTCTTTCTTGCTGCTTTTGTGCAGTGTAGTGAGATACTTTTCCTTCAATGCTACAGTTCAACTTGCAAGCAGCCTCCTCAGGGGTGCTTGCTCTTTTGAGAGGCGAGAGGTTGAGAGCACTGGACCCTGAGCAGCTGCATGTGAGGGACAGCAGGGAGTGGGGCCCTGCTTTGGACACATTTCGGAGCACCAAAGGGTTAATATCTTCACACTATGATTGTTAGAGTACTCCTGTCACATTTGCTGCCTTTTTAGAAAGTAACTGTAAATTTCTGGTAGAGATTATTTGGTTTCAATGGTATTACAGCAGAGAGTGGGTTAGGGCTCCTCATCTGTTCCCTGGGCCAGCTTGAGAAGAGAGAGCCATTGGAAGCTGTTCTGAGCACAGGCTTGCAGTCTGCCTCAATCCTCTACACCTGTCCTGACATGGTTCCCTGCTCCCTCAGCTGTCCCTAAGGTCATTCCATTCATGCCTGTAAAGAAAATGTACATGGCACTTTAAGAAAATCAAGTATTACATAAAATCCAAACCCCTCCCAATATCTTCTTTTGGTAGGAAGGCTGGAAGGAGGAAGGAGGAAGGAAAAAGTAATGGTATCCTAAGCATTGTGGAGTGGATGGGAATAGACAAGAGGAACAAACACCCCCACAAAACCAAACAAAGGGTAAGTAATCTCAACATTGAAGCACCAGTGTTTCCTAAGAGCAAAGGAAGGGCTGAAGGAAGACTTGTTTGGGAAAAAATCCAGACTGCGTTAGGCACTTGTATGTACAGCTGTAAAGTGGAGGTAAATTGCCACCATGTGGCAATCTCTTCTCATGTAAAGAAAATACTTACACAAAGGGGGTAGTGAAGTTTTGTTCCTGAAAGAGTGAGCAGTGTTCTGTGAACCAGGCATGGGAACCAATCCAAGTGCAACTCACTGAGAAAGGCCTCTTATCAAGAAGGGAGGCCCAAGTAGCTTTTCTCCTTTACTAAATGTAAGAAAAGACAAAAAGTGCTATCCTTGTTTAGCAAGAGACAACTAGTGAGGAATATAAATACCCTGAGAGGTGGCTTTGCTCTTCTATTCTGCAAGTAGCTCAAGTGAGCCCTGAAGGTGCATTTGAAGGACCAAGACACCTGCCAAGCTTGCCTTCTTGGTAGGTACTGGGACAAAATGTACATGGAGCTCTAGAGGGTTTGACCAAAGCCTCCTCTATTCCTGCAATGCCATGCAGGACCCTTGCAAACTGCATTGAGAAATGAGGGGTGGGAGCCAAGAAAAATGTAGGAGATTATAACTGTGAGTGGGGCCAGATTGACAGGTTGCAGAAACAGAGGCTGCCTTGAGCTTCCTCTTCTCTTTTCAGCTTTGTTTCTAATAAGTAAACAAGAACTCCCACATAGCTATGCACCAGAGAATCAAGGCAGGAGAGGTCTCTAATGTGCACAGAGACTCAGGTCCTGCCAATTGCTGATGAGATGAGCACTGTAATCCAGCATAAATCTGTGTCACCACTGTACAGGAAGGTTCTTTCTGCCACCACCCCCAGCTGCCTGTTCTTGTCACCTCTCCCACACTTACTGCAGCTTTCAGACAGCCACAAGCATTAATCCAGACCAGCACAATTAGCTTTCAGCATCAGCATCTTGATTCAGAGGTTTCCTTGTGCCTACACAAGGACAAGGACAGGAGTGAGGAGGAATAGCCCCTTGCAGCACTACTGAGAATTTGTACAAGATCCAAAAAGCCATGTCTGTGGTGTGAGACGTCAGCATCAGTCAAGTGGGGAGGCAAGTCAACAAGATGCCAAGGTTTTTTCATCAACACACCTCACCTACATGAGATTTATGCGTCCTTCTCTTCAGCAGCCCATTGAGCTGCCCAATAGGAGGGAGCAAACAGACATCAGCCAAATCAATCACACTCACACCAGCAATGAATTCTTTTGCCTCATTTAGTATTACATTTCCTGACTTGAAAAACACCTTCATTCTGCTTTTGTCCTCTCTTTCCC
>NW_005054348.1:4616015-4630455 GCF_000277835.1 Geospiza fortis | reverse complement strand
TTCCCTTTGCTACATTTTCCTTTCATCTATGACAGCCTCTTTGAACATTCTTATATAAGCACAGAGATTCTGCTTCCCTCTTCTTTATGTTGCCTTCCCTTGCTACTCTTCGCTACTTGATGCAGAGAAATACTTTCTCTTGATGCAGAGAAATTCCCTTAATCCTTTACCTCCACCCCCACCTTTCTGCCTTTCTCCTCCTTCCAAAGCTCTACTTGTTCCCCACTTCACACTGAATCCAGCCCTAGGTGGGGGTCAGCCCCATGGACAAGAGGGAAGTGATCTGAAGAACATGAATCCTACAAATAGGTGGGGTTTATTCCATCAGTCCTCTGCACTGGCTATAGAAGAAACTCTTATTCAAGAGGAGGAAGATGTGCCTATCTGCCCCATGGGCACAAAGGATTGCCCTTTTCCTGCCCTCACTGCAGAAGGACCAGCCTGCTGATTGGGCATGATGCTGGCCATGAGGTTTTCTTTGTCACGTCACTGTGATACAAGAGGCAGAGGATCCTCCTTGGGGAGAGCCCCTTACATAAGAGATTTTATTTGTCAGCGTGCATTGCCAAATACCAGCCCAAAAGGGAAGCACAGCAGAGAGGTTTGTGTAAAGATAAAGAAAGCAGCATCACTCAACTCCTGTGCAGCTCCAGCAATCTGGGTCATGGAGGGGTGTAGGAAGCTATTAGCCTACTGAGAAATACTAATGTAGAAGAAATGCAAGGCCCTCTCTAGTCTGGAATCAAAAGGTACAAAGAGAACTATGAATCCCACAGACACACCAGACAACCTGGTCCATCATATTCTAATTCTTATTTAAATCAAACTTTGCACCATTGCAACCACTGGTTTCAAGTGCTTAAGCTTCTTTTTCATTGTAGCCTGTACATAATGTGAAGCATGCACAGAATCAAGAATAAACACCAGCCAGTTCCTGTATATGCTTCTGCTATCATCCTGTAGAAATGGCTAATCCACTTTCAGACCTCCTGGTTATTCCTCAAGCTTCATAATTTCCCAGTACACATCACATGGAAAACCAGAATTCCATAAATTGCACTCCTCAAAAAAAACTCCAAACCATTACCAATCTGATTTCAATTTTCTTCTTGTACTTGCTTTGATACCCACTAAGATAAATGAAATGGCAATGTTTGTGAAATACCCAATCTACTGCATGTGCATTTAAAATCAAATCTGTCAGCACATTACCCCAGCTGTAGAGAGATTAGTCACAATCTCCCTCCTCAACTTTTCCCTCCTAAGTCTCTTGCTGGGATCTTGCTTCCTATGAGTTGATTCCACTTTTAATTTTATGTTTCCATCAATAGCAGAAGAGTAAAACAGCTGAAGGGAACAGATAAGGGACTTAGTCCACTACCACCACCATCCAGCTCCAAATTGGATTGACTGGCTGAGTGCCCCCAAATCCTCTATGGATATGCAATTTAATAGAAAGAAAAAGACTCCACACACAAAGAAAAATATGCAGAAAATAATAAGACCACTTTATGAAACATAATAGTTTCAGCAATGTGCATATGATTATATCCTTAATTCAAATGAAATGCAACAGACATCCTTTTATGTTACCCACAGAAAAAAGAGCCACAGCTGATGATTTAATTTGTCCTTTTACTAAATGATTTAATTTTAGCAAGCTGTAATCCAAGGAAGAACATTAAAAAGGGCCATATCACATCAGCCTAACAATGAATCTGGTCCACCTTATCTTTGACAGCAGCCAATAAAGGCAACAGGGGGAAGTGCAAAATAGAAGTGAAAAAAAAACAGATGGGGAAAAAAGGCTAAGGACAATTTGAGGAAGATGAAAAATAGGTTAAAGCAGGTGGAGGAACTAAAATAATTCCTTTAGTTAGAGCAAGGCTTTATTCCCACGGATGAGCACACATGGATTTCTAGAGAGGCAGCTCCAAGTAGGATCAGTGCTCACAGGGAGCAGCACTCTGGGCTGTGCATGACTGCTCCCTTACCTGATGGCAGAAGTGGAGATCAGCTGTCCTGCCTGCACAGGCAGAGCCGCAGGGATTTGGCCAAACATCCATTTTTAATTTGTTTTTCCTTTTAACTTGAGATAGTGCCCCTAAGATTCAACCAGTTTTAACTTCAAGCTGAAATTATGTATCTTCAAAGTATGTGTTGGCGTCTTCTGTAATTGCTCAGTTAATGGGGAAATTAGGATTATAATAGTCCTGCCAAACTCCTTTGTCCCAAACCAGGCAGATCTCTGCCCTAGTGCTATGTTGTGCTGGCCCCATCTCTCCCTCTCACTAGTCTCCTTTAAATTATTCCATTTGGCTTCACTACTTGCCTTCCCTTGATCTCCTAATAGGATGGTGAGCCCCTGACCTCTTTCCAGGAGCTCTGCTTGAAGCCTAACCTTTCCAGACTGCCAAACTTCCATTTGCTCCTCACTTCCTTCCTGCTGTGCCACCAGTCTCATCAGTCTCTTTCTAAAACTTGAGATTTCAATCTTCTTTCATTATTTTTCTGCTAGGAAAACTGAGCTTAGCCTATTCACTGCTCAGCCACCACAGTAGTTGCTGAGTAACAAAGAATCAGTGGAACATTACAGCATTTGCAGCAGCTCATTTAACACCACCACAAATGTTTTGTACAAGGAGAGTGCCGTGATTTCTGTTTGTTCCTGATATTTGGAATATCTCCAGCTCGAACACTGCTGCGTTGGGTTTGTTTCTTGTTTGTTTCTGATTTGCTAGATTGGAGTCTTCATTCATGATCTGTGCACAGCACAGGACCCCAAGCAAGGATACCCCAGCACAGGTCCCCAAGCAAGAAATGGAGGGTGGGATTGAATCAATCCCCTTGTAGCTCGTTCCTCCATGGAACAAGTGCCTTTCGCTACAGGGACCTGCTGCCCACTGCCCTGCCATGCCCAAGCTGCCCCAGGCACCTGGCAAGGTTACACCTGACACCCACCCTTCGGGTGAGCCAAGCTGGCTCCAGGTGGGAAATGCTGCCTGCAGGGGTTTTGCCGCACCCACGGTGAGGGGCTGGAGAGGCACTGCAGATGTCAGCACCGGAGGAGAAGTGTGGATGCCATGGGACAGAGAGAGAGAAACAGCAAGTGTTTCTCACAGCGCCTTGCGAGAATGTTTAGGGAGTTGTAAGGATGTGATAACTTGTTAAGTATAAACAATCTGCAGGTGGTGTTTTTCTACTTCATCTCTCTGTTCTTCTCAAGGAGGGTGTATGAGGCAGGTGTTTTTGTTAACGAGCCAATCAAATAGAATGCGTCGTATCACTCCGTAAAACCCGCGTGGTTCTCTTGAATAAAACCTTCTTTTGCTCTTTCTACAACACTGCCTCCCGCCTGTTCCTGTGTCATTCTCGGTTGCAAGAGTGACAAGAAGGGGTAAGAGCATCCCTCCTTTGGCAAAAGGCCAGGTTGCACAAGAGGTCCCCAACCCCACTTGCTGCCCTACCTGCTTCTGGGTGTCAGGTTATTTCTGGCCCTGCTGACAGCCCTCTCAGCTCCTGCTGTGGCTGTGGGTAGCAATCTTAGCTCTGACGTTCAGTTGTAATTGACCCTCATCCCCAAGGACACAGAGCAGGACAAAGGAAGGCTACACTATAAATACACCAAAATAGGCCACACACACTTGTCTGGAGGGCCCTTCTTCTCCCCTGCTACTGTCTTGCCCAGGGGATCAGTGAGACTGCAGGCTCTCCATGGTGCCCGTCCCAGGCACATGGCCAGGAGCAGCCTTCCCCCTGCACATGGAGATGGTCCAGCACTGGCCCTGCTGTGGGCACTGGTCCTCCCTATTGCCTCTGTCGTGCTGAGGAACATTCCCCTGGTCTTCCTCATCATCTCAGTAACTCACCAACACTGGATGGATCACTCTGTGGATTGTTGTGCAGGGCAGTGTGTTCGACCATTTCCTCAGTGGAAGCCATCATTGCCAATATTCTAATCTGAGGTGCAAGTGCTCTTGACAAACATCCCCTGCTCAGGCAAAAGGCTGGACATTCTAAGCTTAAAACTGGGCTACTATCCAGTGACTACCCTGTATTACTACCAGTGACATCATGAGAGAAATCATTATTTGAGACAACAGAGGTCTCAAACTAGGAGTACAATTTTTTTCATACATGTAAATTTCTTATGTGGGTGTACATACATAAGACATACCCGTTGATCATTTCTGAGTAATTACAGCTTGCTTTTCTGTATTTCCATCACAACCCAGAGAGGGTATATGGGGATTAGGGGTGAATGAGGTCTGCAGGGATTCTAGAAGAGGCCTCTGAGGTGACCCCAGTGAGATGAGAAAGGCCGTCATCTTCTGCCTGCCTCTTCATCTTTAATATTTAAAATTTCAAATATTTTTACTTAGCCATTTGTCAGTCGACTAATAATAATTACAGTGACAATCACAAGATCACTGTAAGCCATAAGCTGTGGGTTTGTGATGTTCCAAGACACTCCATTAGCTGAATGGTATTATAAAATAAGAAGTTCAAATTTTTTTCCGCATTATTTTTTTTCAATTTTACATCTCTGTGTAAAAAGTAAAGACAGTATTCCTGGAATCTGTAATAGAAAAATAAAGCAGCTGCCTTCACCTTCCAGCAATACAAATACAGCGCAACAAACTGTACACACATACACCCCACCCTCAGTCTGCACAGCTGTTAACAAATACATATTTTACATTTAGCCACTAACTACTCTTCAAAGTTTCTCTCTAGATGCTCAGGGATGAGCTAAACATCACTTTGATTACAGAGAGGTGCATTCCCCATATCAAAAGCTAGCAAAAGTAGTTCCTTTGATAGCAAGAGAAACAGCCAGTGGTGATTAAAACAAGCAAATGTCCTGGGGAAGTGTTTGAAGTGAACTGCAGGCCCTGATCAAAGCACAGGTATTGTAAGCACACAAGGCTAGCAGGAAGAAATCCTGTCTTCTATTAGACCAGCACACACTACTGGAGAAAACGGGCAACTTTTCATACAAAAGCCTTTCTTCAGCTCTGTCATTTGGTGTATAAAAGGCGTTGTGTCTCCCTGCCTGTGTTGTCTCTCTTCTGCTCACAGACCACTGCTGAGCCAGTGCTCCTGCTGCTGCAGCAAAGGAAGGTCTTGCTGGCAGACATGATTGATGCCACACAGTCCCACACTTTAGGGGAATAATCTCAGAGTTTAATTATTCCAGTACAGAAATGCAAAGAGAATTTATCGAATTATTGAAAAAGAGCTCTGTCTGAGGAAGAAGAAACAAACAGTTGAAAGACATATTTGTCAAACCTAACAATTCCATTGCAACAACAGCAAAAAACTGTTTTCAACATGATTCAGGTTACCATAGAGCAAAGCTGTCTAAAGTCTCTGTCTTTTACAATTGCTCTCTGGCTTTGTTCAACTTTATTCCAGTGGCTTCAGATACTTGTTTCTTAATCAGTAGCTATGCACCCCTCTGCCCTACCTGTCTGTTTGCCAAACAGAGGCAAAAAGAGCTCTTCTGCCACTTTCCCTCAAGAGCTGTGAGATTGACAAGAAGCACATCTGACAGCGAGTAGAAAGCTGAGAAGAGCCCTCTCCAGCTCACATTTGCAAGGGGTTCACTGCTTCTCAGCTTTTCCTCATCTCTCAACAGCAGCTTTCTCCATCATGAGGCCTTGCAATCTCTGCAGGGAAGGAGGCTGAACTGCTGGTAGGAGCATGAGCTACATGTGGCATGGCACAGAGAAAACAGTGAGACAGGAAGGAAGAAAGGAAAGGTGATTAACTGGGGTGAGAACTCCTGCAAGGGCAGCGTTTGACATCGAGGTAGGCAACAACTTGAAGAAGAGCAGGCCTCAAGTTCAAGATTTGGCTACAGAAGGACATTAAACAGATTTTGGGATTGGAATTAATTTATCTTGAATGGATAGTTGGATGTCCTGGAGAGCTGCGGGATGGGCCTGAACAGGGGGACGCAGGTACTAATCCTGGGAGGGGTGTGGCTCTTTATTAAGCATCTTGTTGAAGTTACCTCCCCTTCAGTGGTGTGTGTGTGAGGTTCATCCAGAGGAAAAAGCAAGACAAGGCCAAGAAGGACAAAATGTTAACCCAAGTCTTTATTTTTGTGCCACTAAACTGAATTCATTAGTGAAAATTTTTGATTGAAGATAATGCTGAAACACGCTCCACTTGTAGATCTGCCAGTTTGCTTCCAAGCTGTCTGTGATCAGAGAAACATTTTCCCCACCCAGCTTTGCTGCCAAACAGGCAGGCAGGAGTGAGACAAGAGGGCTTACTAATTTCCAAATGTCAAAGTTTGCCTTTGACTGTCTCCCTCCTCCCCACAATTTTAGAGAGGTAGAACTAGCTGTTTGTGGTGGCTGTGCCTTGGGCAAAAGAACTGTTATTGCTCTTGGGACACTGGCTACCAGTGCTGACCACTGCTCCAGAAGTCTCATCACACAGTAATCCCTGAGGAATGCACCTTCATCTGCTCCTTCAGGGGATGTTCTTCTCACTCTGTGCAATATTTTGTGAGCAAAATACTACTGTGAAGTCCTGAGTAAATGTCACTTGCACTTCCCTTGTCAATGAAGTGTGGAGTTCTTGCTACAGATCCTGGCTTTGTAGCATGTACCTGTTTATTCCTCTTACAGACAGACACAGTACCCTGTGAACAGGACTCTCTCCAGAGAGCATGTAAATAGTTTAACAATAACACATGGCCAAATGTATTCCCTCTCAGCCCAGAGGCAAAGGAGACAGTATTTCTCCAAATAAACACAGTACTCATCTATCCAATCCTTCCATATTCCTGCAGACAAACACCTGGGGAAAGAGATGAAATTGTAACCTTTCCTGAAAGCCACTGAAAGTCTTTGCCTGTCTAGGAAGTGGCACAGTGGAGGTTTTCACTGGAAATTTTGCATAGCTGTGACACGTTAGACCTAGGCCATGGTCTGTAAATTCCCAAAAGCTCTTAATGAAAGATTGGACTCTGCAGCAGTCAAAAATCAAATGCTGAGATATGTGCTTAAGAAAACAAGAAATCTCTCCAACAGCTGAGAACCAGAGTGGTGGCAATGTCCATCAGCTACTGCCCATCACCAGCTCACCCTGCAAACCATGAGATGCATGAGATGCAGCTGTGTTCTGCTGAGGCTGTAACTCCTCTGGTAACTCTCAGAGTGATGCAAAATGGGATAACCCCATCTGTAAGTCACACCACAATATAAGAAAGATATTAAGCTGTTAGAGATCATCCAAAGGAGGGCTACAAAAATGGTGAAGGGCCTTGAAGGGAAGCGGTATGAGGACCAGCTGAGGACACTTGGTCTGTTCAGCCTGGAGGGGAGACCTCACCGCAGTTACAGCTTCCTTGTGAGGGGAAGAGGAGGGGCAGGCACTTTTCTCTGTGATGGCCAGTGACAGGACATGAGGCAATGGCCTAAAGTTGTGTCAGGAAAGGTTTAGGCTGGATATTAGAAAAATGTTCTTCATCCAGAGGGTGGTTGGGCACTGGAACAGCTCCCCAGGGAAGTGGTCACAGCACCAAGCCTGAGAGAGTTCAAGAAGTATTTGGACAATGCTCTCAGGCACAGGGTGTGACTTTTGGGGTGTCCTGTGCAGGGCTGGAAGTTGGACTTGATCATCCTTGATCTTGGGGTGTCCTGTGCAGGGCTGGGATCGGACTTGATCGTCCTTGTGGGTTCGTTACAACTCAGCATATTCTGTGATTCTGTGATATATATCCATAAACATAGAAAAGTTGTGTGGAAAGGTGCAAAGAAACATGTGAATAGAAAAATAAGAGCTCTTCACTACATACATTAATAGAAGCTTGAAAAAAAACAGAGGAAGCAGAGTCCCCTCTCCCCTACATGCCGTTCAGCCTAGATGTTCTTGTTTTTCTCTTTTCCCACTTTGTTTGGCTTCTCCTTTTCTCTTCACTACATACATTAATAGAAGCTAAGAAAAAACAGGAAGCAGAACCCCCTCTCCCCTACATGCATTTCAGCATAAATGTTCTTGTTTTTCTCTTTTCCTACTTTGTTTGGCTTCTCCTTTCCACCGTGCTGACAATTTTACTTACTGTTTTAAGGCTGTTATTTTTCTCAGCATTGTTTCCAGGGAACACTAATTTCCTTTTGCCACATCTTTCTTTTATTTCTTTCTTTATTGTCTCACTGATTACACACTTCACTGTATCACTGGTGCAGTGCCCTCCAGATACACACTTCAAATTTGCCTATTATTCCTCATTATTTTTGCTCCAGCAAAAGCCCCAATGACCTGAGCTCCTCCTTTCCTGCTGGGAACCTAACCTCAAAAGAGGCTTTTCTTCTCTCTTTACTTCTTTCTTATTTCACTGTTTCTTTTTCAATGTCATTATCTCTCTTTTCCACAATGAAAACAACCCCCTCAAAGCTGCCCCTGTGTTTATTGTCTTCCAACATCTCCCATGACTCTCCTCATTGAATTTCCCATAAGGAACCCTGCAAAAATCACGAGACCCACAGAAACCCGTGCCACAGTGATGAAAAATGGATTGGCTCTACCTGTGCTGAGAGTGGGAGCATAATTGAGCCTCTCATGCCAGTTGTGAACTCTGCTGCTCACGTGGTCTTCTGCAAAGACTGTAAACTAAGCACAGACTCCTGTAGAGAAAATAAAAGCTGGAAGGGCTCCCCCGGTGCTTCACATTACACTGAGGCTTCAAAAAGGTAGGAAAAAATACATTCGACCTTTGCAAGACAAGGAAGCACAGCAAAATGTTGCAGAAGGACTCATGTGAAAGAGTTTGAGAAATGGGAAGGAAATAGAGAATGTTGTGTTAAGATGCAAATGTGATACAGAGCAGAGTGGAATAAAACTCAGGAAACTTCAAGGAAAAAGAAGGGACTGGGAGGAATTTGAGCCAGTGAATTCAAAGTTAACCCAAATGTTGCATATATGGAAAATCACAACCAGGTTGGCTTAGAAAGGCTTAAATCTGTCTCAGCACATTGCTGCTCCAGGCTGTCTAACAGTGTTTGTCCCTGGACTACAAAGAATTTGACAATTAAACTCTCTGTAGCTTTATTAGTTCTTTGGCCCATTTTGCTGTCATCCTAAACTAGGTCTAGCACAATTTAAGTTGCAGAGGATGTACATAAGGGAATATTCTTGCACACAGGGCTGTAGTCTTTTTGAAAATTGTAAAAGCTTAAAGTAGTTAGCAATTTCCCAACGACTGACATCAATAAATTATATGAGGAAAGAAGGCTGGAAGTGAACTGAATCCTTGGATGAAGTAAAAGAAAAAGAGGACAGGCACTTCTGTTGCATTATCACAGCAAGGGCAGGAGAAAATCTGATCTTCGCATGGCTCTTTGGGCAGGTTCTGAGGTACAGCTGTGGCTTGCTCTGGGGCAAGGGTACTAAACTAAAGATTTGAGCTCTTCCTGCTTGCTCATGAGACACCATGAATAAGCAGCACCTTTGGTCAGATCATGGATGTGTCCCTCCTCCACTGAATAGCTGAGCTGGTACTTAAAAACCTGTGACACCACCACTGACATTTATGTATGTAGTTAATCTCACATTAATAAATTTTCCAGGTGAAGTGTTTGCTCAAAAGCAGTGGATTCGTTACAACTGTCTTAACATGGAGCCTGTTTTCTCTAATGGTTCATTAAAACAGTCAGTTCTAACTTGATTTTTGCATTGTTTTTATATAACCATTTGCTTCTACACCTGAGACCAGATGATGCCAGCTAAACCCAAATTCATGACTTCAGTGATTACAGTGAGGTTGAATTAAGTGATGCATTTAGCCTTGCTTGGTAGTATTCTGCTCCTTCTGTTTCAGATAAATTAACCACTCATGATCATGGAGTTTTAATAAACTGACAAGGTTTAATTTCTTCATACAGCTGTGAGCTTCCTACCTGATAAGCATAAAAAAAGACTTATTAATGTCACTATTTTAATCACCCTTGAACCTATGTTGTTCTTGTTTATATCTCAGCTATCTAATTTTTTATTGATCTTCTCTCGTTTTTGCCTAAATACCAGTAGAAATGAAGCAATGTGTGATGGCTGAGAAAAATTACCATACAGGTAATATTTAAAAGAGAGTAGTTGTACAGTGCTCCCAGTGTAAACTCAGAGGAGAGGAAGAGCAAGGGGGAATAATTCTTTGTTCAGGCTAGGCTGCCTCTGTCATTGAAGAGGACAAAATAAAGACAGTAGGGCATCGCCAGGCTGCACTTCCACCTCCATCTGAAAAGGGCCCAAGGGGAGTTGTGCTGTGCTAGCTCAAGCTATTTTCCTTCCCATCTGCTCAAGTTGATTTAGAGAAGTGCATTATGCAACCTAACTGCTATGCTGGGGTTCAATGAGTGTGGCAGTGCACTTAACACTTCTAGGAGATGTTTTGAGGAAAAGGAGTGATTACATAAAACCAGACCTTTCAGTCTGCAATCGTAAAGGTATTGTTACATGGCTATTAGAAGAAACAAAGAAAAACCTAGCAGGAAACCCCCACAAAACAAATCAGAAAACCAAATCAACCCAAAACAAACTCTTAAGAAGATGAAGATTAAAATTGAGAAAGGCTGAACCACACTCAAATGTATCAGCAAGATGGAGCAATAGTGTGAAAACCAGTGAGGATGAGTAAAAACACCTTACCTGCACAACTTGGGCATTTAGCAGTGAAACCCTGATGTTATCATACAACAGTAATCCAGGACATGGTCACCTACAGTTCTTCAAATCGTTTCGTATCACTGCCAGTATCAAAAGTAGCATTTGTAAATCACACATTAGGTTCTCTCCCTCACACTTAAAAAACCCCACACATTTAGCGCCTGTGAAATGTGATGGAACTTTGCTATTAATATTGCATAATGAAAGCCTTCTTCAAGTTCCCTACATTTTCTCTTACAAAACTGATTATGTCCTTTACACAGGCTAGTATTACAAATAACACCATTTTTCTTCATCCTTTTTATGTGATTATTATGCACCTACCAGGTTTATTTGGTGAATCAGTATTGCTCTGAAGACTGAGGTCCCCTAAGGAAAAGCTTGACAGCAAGATTGTTTGTCAGTTCTTCTCTGAAACATCCAACATTCAGACACCACAGGCCTCCCGTTGATTCAGACACAGGCTCTAACCCAATCCTCTCCACAGCTGCAGCCAGTGGACAGACTGACACTGAATTCCATGAGATTTGGATCAAGCCTCATGGGGCTTATTCAAGGAATGACAGAGGTCTCCAGAACATATTAGGAAACATCTTCCTATGAAAATTTTGGAAAATATCTTAAATTGCACACTTCTCGCAGTTTTAGGTAGCTGTGGCTTTGTTGATACTTCATTAAATAAATAAGAATTAAAAGTAAATAATTTTCAGAATCAAGTCTAGAGAAGAGACAGCAACATAGTTCTGAAATTATTAAAAATCATGGTATTTATGAGTTACTGTTTATCTTCTGATCTATGAGAGTTCACCAAAGTGATATCAAATTATCATTTTACCTCTTTCTCTCTCTACCTCAAAGCAATATCAGAGAAAACCATGACTTGACAAGAATAAAGTTGGTAAATATAAATGTCTTCATCAAAAGAGTGAGTGCCACAGGATACAAGTAACCTATTTTCAAAGCACTGACAAAATTATGTTAATTCTATTCTAAAAGTTTTCATAAGCATTGAAAAATAAAAGAGATGGGGCTTGATATTTTTTTCTTACAGTTGAAATTTGACAATAATTGTGAGATATCTAAAAGTTATTCCAGGTCACTGCTTTTCCAAAAAGTTCTGAAAACTCATATTTAAAAAGCAGTTGCACTCTGAAAGTGATTTAAAAACAGTAAGTTGAACTCAAAGCATGCATACCTTGCACTCCACATCTCATTTCTCATAGTTTGTGGCCTTGTATAAATTACATTTTGTTTATCCTGTCACAATTTTAAAAAAGAAGCTAAGAGAGAATGGAGACTAAGAAGGAAGAAGTTGCTTTTTCCTGTCCAAACTGTAAACAAGATCTTCAAAAGGTCTCCACCACTTCTAACTCCTTAGCATACTTTAGAGATGCAAGTGGAAATAAAATTATTGATGTGCCTTAAAACTGACTTTTATCTTCACAGCAAGTGTTGGACTTGATAGCAATCCTATTTTTGATGGTTCTTATTCAGGCAGCCTCTGTAGGCTTCCATCTTCCCTGGACAACTCAACAGAGAAAAGCAAAGAAGCCTTTAGATTACATTTCCCAAATTGAATGACTCTTATTTTTCCAGACTTGCCAAAAATACTTCATAAATCCTTGTTTTTCCCTCCAACTCATTTGTATACCTGTTTGTTCCTGTCAGTGACTGATTAGGGATCAGCTTGAACTGATCTCATTTCCAGCACTGATGTTTGGACTCAGCAGCTTCCCCTCCTTGCGGATATCTGCTGTCGCATTTCCCCCTGCAGGGGTTTTAGTCTTTTGTTTTACTTTAAATTTTCGTTTCCTTTTGCAACCTCAACATTTACTGTAGATTGCTTTTTGGGTGAGGTTCTCTCTGTGCCATACTCCAGATGGCACCAAGTTGTAAAATGACAAAGATTTGACTGGATTATTATATGGTTAGATCCTGTCATACGTGAGCTGTCTCCAACGTTGCAGCAGGTGCCTAAGGTGTGTGCAGGAACTGCTGCACTCCAGCACCATTCCCACCTGGCAATGACAGCTGCTGGCATTACAGCTATTCCTCAACATCTCTACCAATGAAGAAAAACTCTGAAAAGCTGGAGGGACTTAATGGAGGGAAGATGAACTGAACATTTGGATCCCCCGGTGAGCTGGATGGGTTTCTCTCAGTCCACATGTCGGCCTGGGACAATCATGTCTGTCTGCAATAAACTGAAAAGCATGATTGTGTTGAGAGGCACATGAGCTCAGCACATGCTGATAAGGATCATCTTCCCTCCTGGCAGGCACATACAGTTCTTGGGCAGGAGACAGAGAAACAACCACAAAGTTTGCACTGCATGAGAGGGGCTTTTCTAACAGAGAAGAAGAGGGGGAAAGAGGGATGGATTGTTTTCACACTGTTTGAAATGTAAACTGCTTTGATTCAATTTCTCTGTCAAGTTCACACCAGGTAAAAATTTGGTATCATGTATTTACACCAAGAAGTTATTTTCAAGCATTGTGTGTGCTGCATAGAATGTATTTAATTCTTAAATACTGACAGTATTTCAAAGATATTCCTTTGTCGGTACCATTACAGAAGTAGGTTGCCCATATGAAATAAGGCTCGAACTTGTTGTTTGGGTGCTACAGACTAAAATTCTGCAAGAAGCAATGATCATAGTTCAGCTAGGAGAACATCTGCCTCTAAGGCAGTAATTGCTGAGTGTTCCTGCACTGAATTTAGGGGTCATTGGGGCTGCTGAATGTGCTGTTCTTGTATGAAATATGAAACAAAAATTCTAGTCACTTGTTGGCCATTAAAGAACTGATGACAACTTTCATCAAACCTCATAATAGCTTTGCTCCTCTAACTGTGCCAGGTAATTACATTCTCTCTAGCTAAATGAACTTTCAATTACATAGAGTATCTTTCTCCTCTAAACTGTTTAGAAATAATGTTACACACCATTAAATGATTTCCCCTGTCCCACCTCAGAGGTGGCTCAATTTCAGCACAAGACAAGGAGATGCAGGTCCACATGAGGATGCTCCCCTCAAGCTCTGGCCTGCCCTCAATTTGGCTGCTGCTGTGCTCTCAGGCATCACTGAAGCCTCATCCACCCTGTGCAACCTCAGCTGCTGCCCCACTGAAAAGTGCTCATCACTCTCCCTTGCGAGTGCCTGCAGAGGAGCGCAGCCTCCTTGCAGTGCAGGCAGAGCTCCAGGCAGGCGGAGGGCAGTATGGGACAGTGGCATTTGGCACAGCTGAACTGAAGGGTATGGAATGGGGCTTTCTACAGCCTCAGTTTTGAACTTAATTATCCAGCAACTCAGTTCAGGCACAAATCTGTCTACTTGCATTGCAGCAGAGCAAAGGTCACAGTACAAGAACACAGGTACATCTGAATATAAAATTATACCCCCCCAGCCAGCATTATAGCCATTTACAGCTGAAGAGGAATGTTTATCTCCTGAGCAGTGTAATCTACTTCTATCACTAGATGTCATCTAACAGATTTCCATATTCAGCCTGGAAAAAAAAATCTGATATACACATTTGCTAAGGGCAAACACAGAAGAAAGAAGCAAGAAATCTCTTGCTAAGAGATCTCTTTGCTAAGATCCCCAGACATAATAGTATATAGAAACTTCCATGTTTATTCCAAATGACCATTTCACAGAGAAATAAAGAATTCTTTTTTTAAAATTACCAATGACCACTCCTCACTCAAAAAGGCCTTGAGGCAGACACAATTTGCTAGAGAATCTGCAATTTACTGCAC